>NW_024431192.1:0-2871 GCF_017639785.1 Mesocricetus auratus
GTAAAGGTTTGGAAAGAGATTTTTCCAATCAAACCGACCTAAGAAGAAATCTGGTGTAACTATCCTAATATCTAACAAAATAGACATCAAATCAAAATTAATCAAAAGAGATGGAGAACTTTTCATGTTCATCAATGGAAAAATCCACCAAGATGGTGTCTCAATCCTGAATGTATATGCCTGAAATGCAAGGGCACCCACATTTGTAAAAGACACTTTACTAAAGCTTAAATCACACATCACACCCCACATAATAAGACTGGGAAACTTCAACACCTCACTCTCACTAATGGGTAGGTCATTCAGTCAGAAACTAAACAGACAAATAATGGAACTAACAGAAGTCATGACTCAAATGAACCTAACAGATATATACAGAACATTTTGCCCAAGCATCAAATAATACATTTCTTCTAAACACCACATGGAATCTTCTCCAAAATAGACCACATACTCAGTCACAAAACTATCTTAACAGATACATGAAAATTATGATAACTCCCTGTATCTTATCACATCACCATGGATTAAAGTTGAGTTTCAACAACAAAACAAACTACAGAAAGTCTGCATACTCATGGAAATGGGGCATATCTCAACTGATTTGCCACCAAGTCAGGGAAGAAATAAGAAAGAAAGACTTCCTAGAATCCAATGAAAGTGAATTCACAACATGCCTAAACATATGCAAGGAAAGTGCTTTAATAAAGTATTTGGAGAAGTCTTCTCATACTATTGAATTAACAGCACAACTGAAAGCTCTAAAACAACAAGAAGCAAACTTGCTCAAGAGGAATAGATGGTGTGAAATAATCACACTCAGGGGTAAAATAAATAAAATAGAAACAAAGGGAACAACACCTGATGGGGGATGTCTTTATGTATGCTGTGAATATATATTTCTTTTATTGGTTGTTGAATAAAGCTGTTTCAGCCAATGGATATGCAGGATGTAGTTAGTCAGGTAAGAAATGTACGTGGGCTACCAGACTAGGAAAATTCTGTGAAGAGGAATGCAGAGATTGAATCGAGAGAGACTGTAGCTGTTGAGGAAGAATAGACCAGGGCATCACCGGTAAGCCATTACAATATGGAGACATACCAATTAATAGAAATAGGTTAATAATTAAGAGGGAGCTAGCCAATCAGAAGCCTGAGTCATCCACCAAACAATTTATAATTGATATAAGCCTCTGTGTGTTTATTTGGGACTGAAAGCATTCAAGACCAGGTGGGACAGAAACTTCCATCTATAAACCCTAAAAGAATCAATGAAACGAAATGTTGGTTCTTTTAGAAAATCAGCAAGATAGACAAACCCTTATCCAAGTTACATAAAAGGAAGAGAGCGAATATCCAAATTGACAATATCAGAAATGAAAAGGTTAACATAACAATGGACACTGAGGAAGTGCAGACAATCATTAGGTCATATTTCAAAAACTTATACATTACAAAATTGGAAAATCCAAAAGTAAGGGAGTAATTTCCTGATAGATACCACACACCATGTAATTAAAGCAATATTAGAAACATAATTTAAAAGCATATATAACCCCTAAGGAAATAAAAGCAGTCATTAATGTTTTCAAGAAAAAAAGCCCAGGTCCAGATGAATTCAGTGCATGATTCTAGCAGATTTTCAAAGAAAAGCTAATACTAACACATCTCAAATTATTCCATAAAACAGAAACAGAAGGAATTACACTTATGAGGTCACAATTACCCTGATACCCAAACCACACAAAGACTTAACCAAGAAAGAGAATTACAGACCATTTTCCCTCATGATCATTGATGAAAAATACTCAATAAAATACTGGCAAATTGAATCCAAGAACACATCAAAAGTATTATCCAACATGATGAAGTAGGCTTCATCCGAGGGATGCAAGAATGATTCAACACATTAAAATCTGTCAATGTAATATACCATATAACCAAACTGGAAGAAAAAAAGAAACATGATCATCTCATTAGATGCTGAAAAACCCTTTGACAAAATCCAACCCTTTTCATGATAGAAGAGTTGGAGAGATCAAAGACACAAGGAACATCTACACATAATAAAGGCAATATAAAGCAAGTCGACAGACAATATCAAACTAAACTGATAGAAACTCAAAGAGATTTTATTAAAATAAGAAACTATACAAGACTTTCCACTCTCTATGTATTTATTCAATATAGTAGTTGAACTTCTAGCTAGAGCAATAAGCCAACTAAAGGAGACCAAGAGTATGCAATTTAGAAAAGAAGATGGTAAAGTATCATTACTTGCAAATGGCATGATAACAATAACATACATGAGGAACCCCAAAATTCTACCAGTGAACTTCTACAGTTCTTTCATTTTTGAATACTAATGTAAAAGACTTTCTTTTACTTATTTATTCCTGTTATTTATTAGTATATAGAAACACAACTATTTTGCATTGATTTTTTTCTTAATAGGCGCTGGGTTCAGTTTAATTTTATTAAATTGTTTTCAGAAAAATTTTGTTTTCCAGGTAAAATATACTGAAACCATAGAATAGTCAAATATCCCTTTTTTTGACTCTTCCGCTTCCTTATGATCAACATTTACATATGTGTGATTTGTTTTGTATGCAACAACATTGGTCTCATCAGTGTTAAGCATTGAAACTTACATTTTAGTTTACTCTATTCCTTTCAATTCTGTAGGTTTTCAGGTTTGTATATTAATCAAGACAGGTATCATGAACTTTCCTTTAATTCCAGCACTCAGGAGGCAGAAGCTATTGAAGCGCTGTGAGTTTAAGTCTAGCATAGTGAGACCCTGTCACAAAAAATAAATAAATGGATAAGTAAGACCTGTATCTGCCAGTATACTACTATACAGAGCAGTCT
>NW_024431193.1:0-961 GCF_017639785.1 Mesocricetus auratus
ACAGATGGCCTCAGTGAAGAATTCATCCAGACATTCAAAGAACGGCTTATACCAATTCTTCTCAAAGTATTCCCCAAACTCTTTCAATGAGGCTTCAATAAACTTGATCCCCAACCCACACAAAGACCGAACTAAGAAATAGAACTTCAGGCCAATATCCCTCATGACTATTAATGCAAAAATACTCAATAAAATACTTCCAAATCAGATTCAGGAACACATCAAACAATCATTCACCACGATCAAGTAGGTTTCATCCCAGGGACACAGAGATGGTTCAACATACAAAAATCCCTCAACGTAATCCACCATGTAAATAATCTGAAAAAAGTCACATGATCATCTCACTAGATGCTGAAAAAGCCTTTGAAAAAAATCCAACACCCTTCATGATAAAGGTCTTGGAGAAATCTGGGATAACAGGACCATACTTAAACATAATAAAAGCTATATACAGTAAACCAACAGCTAACATCAAACTAAATGGACATAAACTCTACGCAATTCCTCTAAAATCAGGAACAAATGAATGCTGTCCACTTTCTCCATACCTTTTCAACATTGTACTTGAAGTTCTAGCCATTGCCATATGAAAACAAAAGGGGATCATTGGAACAAAAATTGGGATTGAAGAGGTCAACCATTCACTGTTTGCAGATGATATGATAGTTTACATCAATGACCCAAAGAACTCTACCAGGGAACTCTTACAGCTGATTAACACCTTCAGAAATTGGCAGCCTACAAGATCAACTCAAGAAAATCAGTAGCCCTAATATATAAAGATGATAAAAGGGCTGAGAAAGAAATCAGGGAAACATCACCCTTTACAATTACCACAAACAGCATTAAATAACTTGGGGTCACACTAACCAAACAAGTGAAAGACCTGTATCACAAGAACTTTGAATCTTTAAAGAAAGAGATTAAAGAAAACCTCAGAAAACGGAAAGTTCTCCCA
>NW_024431194.1:0-558 GCF_017639785.1 Mesocricetus auratus
TTTATTTATTATTCTTGTTTTTGTTTCTTTATTATTATTATTGTTGTTTTGTTGTTATTGTTTTATTTTTGTTGTTATTGCTTTATTATTGTTGTTGTTGCTTGTTATTATTATTGTTGTTTTTGTTGTTATTAATGTTTTATTATTGTTATTGTTATTGTTATTGCTTTGTTATTATTGTTTCGTTTTTGTTGTTATTGTTGTATTATTATTCTTGTTGTTATTGTTTTGTTATTATTTTTTTTGTTGTTTTTGTTGAGAAGTTTGTTCGTTCGGAACCGAGAACAGGCAGATTTTGAAGAACCCTAACCCTGCCGCGCATCACTCAAGAAAACTTTGCTGTTGTGTAGACGCCTTGGGCTGAATTATGGCTTCAGATAAACATTTTTATAGTTCTGATTTGTGTTAATAACAAGAGAAGCCAGAGGTCTCTTTATAAGACTACAAGAAGGCACTCACTATTGGGACATCTGTCCCTGTACTTACACCAGAACAAGATACTCAAAACTAAGTGAGCTACAGGACACTCAAGGTCAGGCATGCCTCCATTCATTCTCT
>NW_024431195.1:0-10991 GCF_017639785.1 Mesocricetus auratus
AAACTGACGATACAACACTGTGTGTGAAACTATGTGCTTAACTTCTTCAAAACTAACAATACAACACTGTGTGTGAAACTACGTGCTTAACTTCATGGAATGTAACTATATAACACTATATGAGAAACTACGTACTTAACTTCATGAAAACTAACGATACAACACAGTATGTAAAACTACTTGCTTAACTTCTTCAAAACTAACGATACAACATTGTCTGAAAAAATACGTGCTTAACTTCATGGAATGTAACTATATAACACTATATGAGAAACTACGTACTTAACTTCATGAAAACTATGATACAACACAGCCTGTGAAACTATGTGCTT
This sequence comes from Mesocricetus auratus, assembly GCF_017639785.1. NCBI lineage: Eukaryota > Metazoa > Chordata > Mammalia > Rodentia > Cricetidae > Mesocricetus > Mesocricetus auratus. The sequence continues at coordinate 333 of NW_024431195.1, forward strand.
AACTTCTTCAAAACTAACGACACAACATTGCGAAAAAACGTGCTTAACTTCATAGAAACTAACGATACAACACAGTATGTGAAACTAAGTGCTTAACTTCTTTAAAACTAATGAAAGAACACTCTGCGTGAATCTGCGTGTTTAACCTCTTCAAAACTAACGATACAACAATTTGTGTGAAATTACTTGCTGACGTTCATGAAAACTAACGACATTACACAGTGTGTGAAAATACGTCCTTACTTCATGAGAACTTACCATATAACACTGTTTTAGAATCTAGGTGCAGAATTCTTCAAAAGTAACAATGCAGCACTGTGTGTGAAACTACATGCTTAACTTTTTCAAAACTAACGATACAACACTGTGTGTGAAAATACATGGTCAACTTCTCCAAAACTAACGATACAACATTGTGTGTGAAACTATGTGCTTAACTACATGAGAACATACCATATAACACTGTATTAGAAACTAAGTGCTTAACTTCTTCAAAACTAATGTTACAACACTGTGTGTGAAACTAATGCTTAACTTCTTCAAAACAAACGATACAACACTTTGTGTGAGACTATGTGCTTAACTTCATGAAATATAACTATATAACACTATATGAGAAACTACTTACTTACCTTCATGAAAACTAACTATACATCACTGTATGTGAAACTATGTGCTTAACTACATGAGAATTTACCATATAAAACTGCATTAGAAACTACGTTCTTAACTATTTCTAAACTAACGTTCCAACACTGTTTGTGAAACGACATGCTTAACTTCTTCAAATCTAACGAAACAACACTGTGTGTGAAACAATGTGCTCAACTTCATGAGAACTTACCATATAACCCTGTATTAGAAACTATGTGATTAACTTCATGAAAACTAACGACACAACACAGTAGGTGAAACTAAGTGCTTAACTTCTTCAAAAGTAGCAATACAACACTGTGTCTGAAACTAAGTGCTTAACTCCATGAGAACTTACCATATAACACTGTATTAGAAACTACGTGCTTAACTTCTGCAAAACTAACGATACAACACTGTATGTGAAACTACATGCTTAACTTCTTCAAAACTAACGATACAACACTCTGTGTGAAACTACATGCTTAACTTCTCCAAAATTAACGATACAACACTGTGTGTGAAACTACGTGCTTAACTTCATGGAATGTAACTATATAACACTATATGAGAAACTACGTACTTAACTTCATGAAAACTAACGATACAACACAGTATGTAAAACTACTTGCTTAACTTCTTCAAAACTAACGATACAACATTGTCTGAAAAAATACGTGCTTAACTTCATGGAACCTAACGATACAATAGATTATGTGAAACTATGTGCTTAACTTCTTCAAAACTAACAATCCAACACTGTGTTTGAAACTACGTGCTTAACTTCTTCAAAACTATCGATACAACACTGTGTATGAAATTACTAGCTGAAGTTCATGAAACCTAACAATATAACTCAGTGTGTGAAACCATGTTCTTAACTTCATGAGAACTTACGGTATAACACTGTATTAGAAAATACGTGCTTATCTTCATGGAGACTAACAATACAACACTGTGTGTGAAACTATGTGCTTAAATTCATGAAATCTACCTATATAACACTATATGAGAATCTACGTACTTAACTTCATGAAAACTAATGATACAACACAGTATGTGAAACTATGTGCTTAACTACATGAGAACCTACCATATAACACTGTATAAGAAACTACATGCTTTACTTCAAAACTAACGTTACAACACTGTGTGTGAAATTACATGCTGAACTTCTTCAAACCTAACGATACAACACTGTGTGTTAAACTATGTGCTTAACTTCATGAAATCTAACTATATATCACTGTAATAGAAACTACGTTCTTATCTTCTTCGAAACTAACGACACAACACTGTGTGCGAAACTATGTGCTTAACTTCATGAAATCTAACTATATAACACTAAAAAAAGAGAATATACCTTCTTCTCACCACCACATGGAACCTTCTCAAAAATCGACCACATACTTGGCAACATATCAAACCTCAGCAGCTACAAAATAATTGGAATAACTCCATGCATCTTATTAGACCACCATGCCTTAAAATTAGAATTCAACAACAACACAAATTGCAGAAAACCTACAAACTCATGGAAATTGAACAATGCTCAACTGCACCATCCCTGGGTCAAAGAGGAAATAAAAAAAGTAATTAAAGACTTCCTCGAATTCAATGAGAATGAAGACACAACATACCCAATCCTATGGGACACCTTGAAAGCAGTGCTACGGGGGAAGTTCATAGCACTAAGTGCTCACATGAAGAAACAGGAAAACAGTTATACCAGAGAATTAACATCACAGCTAAATGCTCTAGAACACAAAGAAGCAAACTCCCCAGGAGGAGTAGACGCCAGGAAATAATCAAATTGAGGGCTGAAATCAACAAAGTAGAAACCAGGAAAACAATACAAAGAATCAATGCAACGAAGAGTTGGTTCTTTGAGAAAATCAACAAGATAGACAGACCTTTGTCCAAACTTACCAAACAGCAGAGAGTGAACACGCAAATTAACAAAATCAGAAATGAAAAGGGGGACATAACAACAGACTCTGAGGAAATCCAGAGAATCATTAGGTCATACTTTGAAAACCTGTACTCCACAAAATTCGAAAATTTAAAGGAAATGGATGACTTCCTGGACAGCTATCATTTGCCAAAACTAAATCAAGAACAGATAAGCAATTTAAATAGACCTATAACCCCTATGGAAATAGAAGCTGTCATCAAAAGTCTCCCAACCAAAAAAAGTCCAGGTCCAGATGGCCTCAGTGCAGAATTCTACCACAAATTCAAAGAACAGCTTATACCAATTCTTCGCAAAGTGTTCCACATAATAGAAGCAGAAGGGTCTTTGCCAAACTCTTTCTATGAGGCTTCAATAACCTTGATCCCCAAGCCACACAAAGATACAACCAAGAAAGAGAACTTCAGACCAATATCCCTCATGAACATTGATGCAAAAATACTCAATAAAATACTGGCAAATCGGATCCAAGAACACACCAAAACAATCATTCACCACGATCAAGTAGGTTTCATCCCATGGATGCAGGGATGGTTCAACATACGAAACTCCATCAACGTAATCCACCATATAAACAAGCTGAAAAACAAAAATCACATGATCATCTCACTAGATGCTGAAAAAGCCTTTGACAAAATCCAACACCCCTTCATGATAAAGGTCTTGGATAGATCTGGGATAACAGGGACATACTTAAACATAATAAAAGCCATATACAGTAAACCAACAGCCAACATCAAACTAAATGGACAGAAACTCAACGCAATTCCTCTAAAATCAGGAACAGAACAAGGCTGTCCACTCTCTCCATACCTTTTCAACATGGTACTTGAAGTTCTAGCTATTACCATACGACAACAAAGGGGGATCAAGGGGATACAAATTGGGAAGGAAGAGGTCAAACTTTCACTGTTTGCAGACGATATGATAGTTTACATCAATGACCCAAAGAACTCTACCAGGGAACTCTTACAGCTGATTAACACCTTCAGCAAAGTGGCAGGCTACAAGATCAACTCAAGAAAGTCAGTAGCCCTATTATATACTGATGATAAAAGGGCTGAAAGAGAAATCAGAGAAACATCGCCCTTTACAATTGTCACAAACAACATAAAATACCTTGGGGTAACGCTAACCAAACAAGTGAAAGACCTGTATCGTAAGAACTTTGAATCTTTAAAGAAAGAAATTAAAGAAGCCCTCAGAAAATGGAAAGATCTCCCATGCTCTTGGATAGGTAGGATCAATGTAGTAAAAATGGCAATCCTGCCAAAAGCAATCTACAGATTCAATGCTATCCCCATTAAAATCCCAGCACAATTCTTCACAGACCTTGAAAGAACAATAATCAATTTTGTATGGAAAAACAAAAGACCCAGGATAGCCAAAACAACCCTGTTCAACAAGGCAACGTCCGGAGGCATCACCATCCCTGACCTCAAGCTCTATTATAGAGCTATAGTCCTGAAAACAGCTTGGTATTGGCACAAAAATAGACAGGTAGACCAATGGAATCGAATTGAAAATCCGGGTATTAACCCACACACGTACGAACATCTGATCTTTGACAAAGAAGCTAAAAATATACAATGGAATAAAGAAAGCGTCTTCAACAAATGGTGCTGGCATAATTGGAGACTGGCATGTAGAAGAATGCGGATCGATCCATGTTTATCGCCATGTACAAAACTTAAGTCCAAATGGATCAAAGACCTCAACATAAATCCAGCCACACTGAACCTCATAGAAGAGAAAGTGGGTGGTACCCTTGAGCGAATTTGTACAGGAGACAGCTTCCTGAACATAACACCAGTAGCACAGACAGTGAGATAAACAATTAATAAATGGGACCTACTGAAACTGAGAAGCTTCTGTAAGGCAAAGGACACAGTCAGCAAGACAAAAAGACAGCCCACAGAATGGGAAAAATATTCACTAATCCCACATCTGACAGAGGGTTGATCTCCAAAATTTACAAAGAACTCAAGAAGCAAGTCTCCAAAACAGCAAAGGACCCAATTAAAAAGTGGGCTGCAGAACTAAATAGTTTTCAATAGAGGAGTCTAAAATGGCTGAGAGGCACTTGAGAAAGTGCTCAACATTCTTAGCCATCTGGGAAATGCAAATCAAAACAACTCTGAGATACCATCTCACTCCTGTCAGAATGGCTAAAATCAAAAAACACCAATGACAATTTATGCTGGAGAGGATGTGGTGAAAGGGGGACACTCCTCCATTGCTGGTGGGAGTGCCAACTGCTTCAGCCACTTTGGAAAGCAGTGTGGAGATTCCTCAGAAAAATGGGAATAAACCTACCACAAGACCCAGCAACTCCACTCTTAGGCATATATACAAAAGATGCCCATTCATACAACAAAGATGTCTGTTCCACTATGTTCATAGCAGCTTTATTTGTAATAGCCAGAATTTGGAAGCAACCTAGATGTCCCTCACCCGAAGAGTGGATAGAGAAAATGGGGTACATCTACACAATGGAGTACTATTTCCATTCAGCAGAAAAAATAATGGAATCATGAGATTCGCAGGCAAATGGATGACACTAGAAGAAACCGTCCTGAGTGAGGTAACCCAGTCACAAAAAGAGAAACATGGCATGTACTCTCTCATATATGGATTTTAGACATAGATCTGGGGAGTGCCAGCCTACAATCCTATGGCCAGAGAGTCTGGGAAACAGAAACTACATTTAGTGGCTGGTTAAGTACTGAGCTGAACTCAAGAAAGCCAGTATCTGAGAGGGAGGACTGATGATCAAAGGGATTAAGACTGGGCTGGTTTAACCCCCAGAAACAGCTGACCAGACAAAGGTTAACTCTTGAATCCCAGGCATCAGCCTGGGAATTCAGCATCGGACTGATCAAGAACCCCTGAATTTGGGTGTCAGTGAGGAGGCCTAGGTAATCTATTGAGCCTTGGGCAGCAGATCAGTACCCATACCAAGTATACACACGGACTTTGGACTCCCATAGAACAATGTGAGGTGCACTCTCACCCTGAACTCTTGGGGAAGGGTCTAGGCACTACCCTATATGAAATGACAGACTATGGACGACCCCATGGAGGGCCTCACCCTCCCTGGGGGAATGAGGGGGATAACGGGGGTGGGGGGGTTGGGGGAGGGCACGGGAGGAGGGGAGGGAAGAGGAGAGGGACCTGGAACTGACTTGTGAAGCAACATTGTTTCTTATCTAAATTTAAAAAAAGAATAAAAAAATCATAAAAAAAAGAAACTACGTGCTTAACTACTTGAAAACTAACGTTATAACACTGTGTGTGAAACTACATGCTTAACATCTTCAAAATTAACGATACAACACTGTGTGTGAATCTATGTGCTTAACTTCATGAAATCCAACTATATAACACTGTATTACAACTACGTGCTTATCTTCTTCGAAACTAACGATACAACACTGTGTGCGAATCTATGTGCTTAACTTCATGAAATCTAACTATATAACACTATATGAGAAACTACGTACTTAACTTCATGAAAACTAATGATACAACTGTGTATGTGAAACTATGTGCTTAACTACATGAGAACTTACCATATAACACTGTATTAGAAACTACGTGCTTAACTTCTTCAAAACTAACTTTACAACTCTGTGTGTGAAACTACATGCTTAACTTCTTCAAAATTAATGATACAACACTGTGTGTGAAACTATGTGGCCAACTTCATGAGAACATACCATATAACACTGTATTAGCAACTACGTGCTTAACTTCATGAAAACTAACGACACAACACAGTATGTGAAACTAAGTGCTTAACTTCTTCAAAACTAACAATACAACACTGTGTGTGAAACTATGTGCTTAACTTCATGAAATCCAATTATATAACACGATATGTGAAACTACGTACTTAACTTCATGAAAAATAACGATACAACAGTCTGCGAAACTACGTGCTTACCTTCATGAAATCTAACTGTATAACACTATATGTGAAACTACGTACTTAACTTCATGGAAACTAACGATACAACACGTTATGTGAAACTAAGTGCTTAACAATTTCAAAACTAACAATACAACACTGTGTTTGAAACTAGGTGCTTAACTTCTTCAAAACTAAGGATACAACACTGTGTGTGAAACTACATGCTTTACTACTTCACAACTAATGATACAACACTGTTTGTGAGACTACGTGCTTAACTTCTTCAAAACTAATGATACAAAACTGTGTGTGATACTAGTTGCTTAACTACATGAGAACTTACCATATAACACTGTATTAGAATATACGTGCTTTACTTCTTCAAAACCAGCTATACAACACAGTATGTGAAACTAAGTGCTTAGCTTCTTGAAAACTAATGAAAGAACACTTTGTGTGAATCTGCGTGTTTAACCTCTTCAAAACTAATGATACAACACTTTGTGTGAAATTACTTGCTGACGTTCATGAAATATAACGATAAAACACAGTGTGTGAAACTATGTCCTTACTTCATGAGAACTTACCATATAACACTGTTTTAGAATCTAGGTGCAGAATTCTTCAAAAGTAATGATGCAGCACTCTGTGTGAAACTACATGCTTAACTTTTTCAAAACTAACGATACAACACAGTGTGTGAAACTTCATGCTCAACATCTCCAAAACTAACGATACAACATTGTGTGTGAAACTATGTGCTTAACTACAAGAGAACTTACCATATAACACGTTATTAGAAACTACCTGCTTAACTTCTTCAAAACTAACATTACAACACTGTGTGTGAAACTACATGCTTAACCTCTTCAAAACTAACGATACAGCACTGTGTGTGAATCTATGTGCTTAACTTCATGAAATCTAACTATATAATACTATAGGAGAAACTACGTATTTAACTTCATGAAAACTAATGATACAACAGTGTATGTGAAACTATGTGCTTAACTACATGAGAACTTACCATATAACACTGTATTAGACTACGTGCTTAACAACTTCAAAACTAACGTTACAACACTGTGTGTGAAACTACATGCTTAACTTCTTCAAAATTAACGATACAACACTGTTGTGAAACTATGTGCTTAACTTCTTGAATTCTAACTATATAACAGTATATGGGAAACTACGTACTTAACTTCATGAAAACTAACGATACATCACTGTATGTGAAACTGTGTGCTTAACTACATGAGAATTTCCATATAACACTGTATTAGAAACTACATTCTTAACTTCTTCTAAACTAACCTTACAACACTGTTTGTGAAACTACATACTTAACTTCTTCAAAACTAACGAAACAACACTGTTTGTGAAACTATGTTCTCAACTTCATGAGAACTTACCATCTACCACTATATTAGACACTTTGTGAATAATTTCATGAAAACTAATGACACAACACTGTATGAGAAACTACGTGCTTTACTTCTTCAAAACTAGCGATACAACACAGTGTGTGAAACTACATGCTTAACTTCTTCAAAACTGATGATACAACACTGTGTGTGAAACTATGTGCTTAACTTTATGAAATTCAACTATATAACACTGTATGTGAAACTACGTACTTAACTTCATGAAAACTAATGATACAACACAGTCTGTGAAACTACTTTCTTAACTTCATGAAATCTAACTATATAACACTATATGAGAAACTATGTACTTAACTTCATGAGAACTAATGATACAACAGTGTATGTGAAACTATGTGCTTAACTGCATGAGAACCTACCATATAACACTGAATAAGAAATTACGTGCTTAACTTCTTCAAAACTAACGTTACAAAACTGGGTGTAAAACTGCATTCTTAACTTCTTCAAAACTAACGATACATCACTGTATGTGAAATTATGGGCTCAACTTCATAAGAACTTACCATATAACTCTGTATTAGAAACTACGTGCTTAACTTCATGAAAACTAATGACACAACCCAGTATGTGAAACTAAGTGTTTAACTTCTTCAAAAGTAACGATACAACATTGTGTGAGAAAATACGTGCTTAACTTCATGGAAACTAGCGATACAACACAGTATGTGAAACTAAGTACTTAACAATTTCAAAATTAACAATACAACACTGTGTTTGAAACTAGGTGCTTAACTTCTTCAAAACTAAGGATACAACACTGTGTGTGAAACTACATGCTTAACTTCTTCACAACAAATGACACAACACTGTGTGTGAGACAACATGCTTATCTTCTTCACAACTAATGATACAACACTGTGTGTGAGACTAAATGCTTAACTCTTCAAAACTAACGATACAACCCTGTGTGTGAAACTATGTGCTTAACTACATGAGAACTTACCATATAACACTGTTTTAGAAACTACGTGCTTAACTTCTTCAGAACTAATGTTACAGCACTGTGTCTGAAACTACATGCTTAACTTCTTCAAAACTAACGATACAACACTGTGTGTGAAAGTATGTGCTCAATTTCATGAAATCCAACTGTATAACACTATATGTGAAACTACGTACTTAACTTCATGAAAACGAACAATAAAGCACACTCTGCCAAACTACGTGCTTAACTTCATGAAATCTAACTATGTAACACTATATGAGTAACTACGTACTTCACTTCATGAAAACTAATGATACAACACTGTTTGTGAAACTTTGTGCTTAACAACATGAGAACATACCATATAAGAATGTATAAGAAACTACGTGCTTAGCTTCTTCAAAACAAACTTTACAACACTGTGTGTGAAACTACATGCTTAACTTCTTCAAAACTAACGATACAACACTGTGTGTGAAACTATGTGCTTAACTACATGAGAACTTCCCATATAACACTGTATTAGAAACTAAGTGCTTAACTTCTTCAAAACTAACTTTACAACACTGTGTGTGAAACTACATGCTTAACTTCTTGAAAACTAACGATACAACACTGTGTGTGAAACTATATGCTCAACTTCATGGGAACTAACCATATAACACTGTATTAGAAACTACGTGCTTAAATTCTTGAAAACTTACGACACAACATAGTATGTGAAACTAAGTGCTTAACTTCTTCAAAACTAACAATACAACACAGTGTGTAAAACTATGTGCTTAACTTCATGAAAACTAACGACACAACACAGTATGTGAAACTAAGTGCTTAACTTCTTCAAAACTAACAATACAACACAGTGTGTAAAACTATGTGCTTAACTTCCTGAAATCCAAGTATATAACACTAAATGAGAAACTACGTACTTAACTTCATGAAAACTAATGATACAATAGTGTATGTGAATACATTGTTTTTTATCATTTTTTATTTTAATTTTAAATAGATTGTTTTACATGTCAATCCCAGTTCCCTCTCCCTCCCCTCCTCCCGGACTCCCCTTCCCCCCTCCCTCCCACCCTATTGCCAAATCCTTCCACATAGGGGACATCTAGAGTCTGTCATTTTACTCTTGGTAGGGTCAAGGCACTCCCCTAAGAGTCCAGGCTGAGAGAGCATCTCTCTTTGTGCTATAGGCACATGAAGACAGTTTGTATACCAGGGATAGACACTGATCCACAGCTCAGGGCCCCATAGGTTACCCAGGCCTTCTCACTGACACTCACATTTGGGGGGTCCAGATCAGTCCCATGCTGGCCTCCCCACTGTCGGTCTGGGGTCCAAGAGCACTCCCCTGTTCAGATCAGCTGTTTCTGCTGGTTTTGCCAGCCCATTCTTTGCCAATTTGCTCATCACTCCTCTCTCTCTGTCACTGGTTTCCTTGGGTTCAGTTCAGTGCTTAGTTGTGTGTTTGCCTCTGCTTCCATCAGTCACAGGATGAAGGCTCCCGGATGGTTATAGACATCAAGTTCATTATCAGGAATGGGCATTCGAGGTGGTCCCTCCACTATTGCTTAGCTTGCCAATTGATATTATACCTTTAGATCACTCGAGGTCACTCTGGTGCCTGATCTGTCTTCGATCCTATGATTCCTTCTTCCCCCTATTCTACCCCCACCCCCTCAACTTCCTGTTCCCCCATGACCAACTCCCTTCCTCTTTACCCCCTCTATTCTTCCCAGGTCCCACTCCCCCACCCCTC
>NW_024431196.1:0-9306 GCF_017639785.1 Mesocricetus auratus
GTCGTCAGTTTTCAAGAAGGTATGCATGTAGTTTCTCACACAGTGTTGTATTGCTAGTTTTCAAGTAGTTATGCTTATAGATTCTCACACAGAATTGTATCGTTAGTTATCAATAAGGTACACGTGTAGATTCTCACACAGGATTGTATGGTTAGTTTTCAATAAAAGGTACACGTGTAGAATATCATACATCGTTGTATGGTTAATTTTCAATAAGATGCAAATGTAGATTCTCACACAGCATTGTATCCTAGTTTTCTTGAAGTTACACGTGTAGATTCTCAGACAGTGTTGAGTCCTTAGTATTCAAAAGTTACTCATATAGATTCTCACTCAGTGTTGTACAATTAGGTTTCAAGCTGTTACATGTGTAGATTTTCATCCAGTATGGTATCATTAATTTTCAATAAGTTTCACATGTAGATTCTCACACATTTTTGAATCGTTAGTTTTCAAATAAGTTACATGTGTAAATTCTTACACAGTGTTGTATCATTAGTTTTACAGAAATTACCAATATGGTTTCTCACAGAGTTATTTCGTTAGTTTCCAAGTAGTTAAGCATTCAGTTTAGAACCCATTATTGTATCGTTAGATTTCAAAAATATACGTAGAATCTCACACTTTGCTATATCGTTAGTGTTCAAGAACTTACATATATAGATTTACACACACTGTTGTATCATCAGTTTCCAAGAAGTTATGAATTCAATTTAGAACTCAGAGTTGTATCGTAAGATATTAGGAAGTTACGCTTATAGACACTGACACAATGTTGTATCGTTAGTTTTCAAGAAGATACACATTTAGATAATCACAGTGTTGTGTCATTTATTTTCAAGCAGTTGTGAATATAGATATAAACACAGTGTTGTATCGTTTCTTTCCAATAAGATACACGTGTAGATTCTCTGAAAGTTTTGTATCATTAGGTTTCAAGTAGTTTCCCATGTAGTTTCTCACACAGTGTTTTCTCGTTAGTTTTCAAGTACTTACACATTTAGTTTCTCACACAGTATTGTATTGTCAGTTTTAAATAAGTTGCACGTGTAGATTTTAAGACAGTGTTGTATAGTTAATTTTCAAGGAATTAACCGTGCAGAATCTGAAGACAGTGATGTATCCTTAGTATTCAAGAATTTATGCTTATAGATTCTCACACAGTGTTGTACCATTAGTTTTCAATTCGTTACACTTGTAGATTCTCAAACTGTGTTGCGTCCTTTATTTTCAAGAAGTTATGCATGTAGATACAAACACAGTGTTGTGCCTTTTTTCAATAAGATACATTTGTAGATTCTCAGAAAGTGTTGTATAGTTAGTTTTCAATAATTTACACGAGTAGATTCTCAGACAATGATGTATCGTTAATTTTCAATAAGTTACACGTGTACATTCTCAGACAGTGTTGTATCATTAGATTCCCAGAAGTTACTAATGTATTTTCTCACACAGAGTTAGTTCGTTAGTTTTCAAAAGATATGCATTCAGTTAACAACTCAGAGTTGTATCGTTAGATTTCAAGAAGTTACGTAGATAGAAGTTTTGCTTACAGATTCTCACAGAGTATTGTATCGTTAGTTTTCAATAAGTTACATGTGTAGATTCTCACATAGTGTTGTATCGTTAGTTTTCAAGAAATTACCCATGTAGATTGTCACACAGTGTTTTGTGGATAGTTTCCAAGAAGTTACGTGGGTAGATTCTTAAACTGTGTTGTATCGTTAGTTTTCAATAAGTTACAACTATATATTCTCAACAGAGTTGTGTCGTAGTGTTCAATAAGTTACAGGTGTAGAATCTCACACAGCTTTGTATCCTTAGTTTTCAAGAAGCTACGCATGAAGTTTCTCACACAGTGTGGTATCGCTAGTTTTCAAGTAGTTACACTTATAGATTCTCACACAGTGTTTTGTGGTTTTCAATAAATTACACTTGTAGATACTCACACAGTGTTGGATCATTCATTTTCAATACGTTGCACGTGTAGAATCTCACACAGCATTGTACAGTTAGTTTTCAAGAAGTTATGCATGTAATTTCTCACACAGTTTTGTATCACTAGTTTTCAAGTTGTTACGCTTGTATATTCTCACACAGTATTGGATGGTTAGTTTTCAATAAGTTACACATGTAGCTTCTCACATAGTGTTGTATCGTTAGTGTTCAACAAATTATGCATTTAGTTACGCACACAGTGTTGTATCGATAGTTTCCAAGAATTTACACATGTAGATTCTCACACAGTGTTGTATCGATAGTATTCAATAAGTTACATGTGTAGTTTCTCACACAGTGTTGTATCGTTATTTTTCAAGAATTTACTCGTGTAGTTTCTCTCACAAAGTTGTATCCTTAGTTTTCAAGAATTTACACCTGTAGTTTCTCACACACTGTTGTATTGTAAGTTTTCAAGAAGTTACACTTGTAGATTCTCACACAGTGTTGTATGGGTAGTTTTCAAGAAGTTATGCTTATTGATTCTCACAGAGTATTATTTCGTTAGTTTTCAAGAAATTACGCTAGTAGTTTCTCACAAAGTGTTGTATCACTAGTTTCCAATAAGTTACAAGTGTAGATTCTCACACTGTGTTGTACCTTTAGTTTTCCATAAGTTACACCTGTCAATTCTCACACACTGTTGTATCGTTTAGTTTTCAATAAGTTACACGTGTAGAACCGCACACAGTGTTGTGTCGTTAGTTTTCAATAATTAACACTGGTCGATTCTGACACAGTGTTAGTTTTCAATATGTTGTACGTGTAGAATCTCACACAGAGTTGTATCATTAGTTTCTAAGAAGTTACACGTGTAGATTCTCACACTGTGTTCTATCGCCAGTTTCCAAGAAGTTAAACCTGTAGATTCTCACACAGTGTTGTATTGTTAGTTTTCAAGAAATTTCACATGAAGATTCTCACACAGTGTTGTGTCGATAGTTTCCAAGAAGTTACACGGGTAGATTCTCAAACTTTGTTGTATCGTTACTTTTCAATAAGTTATACCTGTAGATTCTCACACAGCTTTGTATCATTTTTTTCAGTAAGGTACATGTGTAGAATCTCACACAGCATTGTAGTCTTAGTTTCCAATAAGTTACACATGTAGGATCTCACACAGTGTTGTAACCTTAGTTTCAATAATTTACACGTGTAGATTATTACACTGTGTTGGATCATTAGTTTTCAAAAAGTTTTACCTGTAGATTCTCACAATGCGTTGTATTGTTAGTTTTCAATAAAGTACACGGGTAGAATCTCACACAGCATTGTATCATTAGTTTTCTAGAAGTTACACAAGTAGTTCCTCACACCGTGTTTTATGATGGTTTCCAAGAAGTATTGCTTATAGATCTCACACAGTGTTATATTGTTAGTTTTCCATCAGTTACACATGTAGTTTCTCACTCAGTGTTGCATGGTTAATTTTCAAGATATTACGCATGTAGATTCTCACAGAGTGTTGTGTCGATAGTTTCCAAGAAGTTATCAGGGGTAGATTCTCAAACTCTGTTGTATCGTTACTTTTCAATAAGGTACACGTGTAGATTCTCACACAGTGTTGTGTCATTATTTTTCAATAATTTACACGTGTAGATTCTCACACAGTTTTGGATCATTAATTTTCAATAAGGTGCACATGTAGAATCTCACACAGCATTGTATCGTTAGTTTTCAAGAAGTTAACCATGTAATTTCTTACGAAGTGTTATATGGCTAGTTTTCAAGTAGTTACGCTTATAAATTCTCACACAGTGTTGTATCGTTATTTTTGAATAAGTTACACATGTAGATTCTCAAAGTAAGTACCATTAGTTTTCAAGAAAGTACGCATGTATTTTCTCACACAGTGTTGTGTCGATAGTTACCAAGAAGTTACACATGTAGATTCTCAAACTGTGTTGTATCGTTACTTTTCAATAAGGTACACGTGTAGATTCTCACACAGCATTGTATCGTCAGTTTTCAATAAATTACACCTGTAGATTCCCACACAGCTTTTTAATCTTTTTTTTCATTATGGTACAGGTGTAGAATCTCACACAGTATTTGTATCGTTAGTTTACAATAAGATACACGTGTAGATTATCCCACAGTGTTGTAGCTTTAGTTTTCAATAAGTTACAAATGTAGAATCACCCACAGCATTGTGTCACTGGTTTCAATAATTTACCCTTGTAGATACTCACATAGTGTTGGATAATCAGTTGTCAATGAATTGCAATTGTAGATTCTCACACAGCGTTGTATCGTTAGTTTTCAATAAGGTACACGAGTAGAATCTCACACAGAGTTGTATCATTCGTTTTCTAGAAGTTACGCAATTAGATCCTCACACAGTGTTGTATTGATGGTTTTCAAAAAGTATCGCTTATAGATTCTCACACAGTGTTGTATCGTTAGTTTTCAAGAAATTACAATTGTAGATTCTACCACTGTGTTGTGTCGATAGTTTCCAAGAAGTTTACAAGGGTAGATTCTCAAACTATGTTGTATCGTTACATTTCAATAAGTTGCACCTGTGTATTCTCACACAGCTTTGTATTTTTAGTTTTCATTAAGGTAAAGTTGTAGAATCTCATACAGTATTGTAACATTAGTTTCAATAATTTACATGTGTAGATTCTCACACGGTGTTGGATCATTATTTTTCAATAAGTTGCACCTGTAGATTCTCACACAGCCTTGTATCATTAGTTTTCAATAAGGTACACAGGTTGAATCTCACACAGCATTGCATCATTAGTTTCCTCAAACAGTGTTGTATTGATGGTTTTCAAGAAGTATCGCTTATAGATACTCACAGTGTTATTTCTTTTGTTTTCAATAAGTTACACATGTAGAATCACACAGTGTTGTGTCGATAGTTTCTAAGGTGTTACACGGGTAGATACTCAAACTGTGTTGTATCTTTACTTTACAATAAGGCACACGTGTAGATTCTCACAAAGCTTTGTATCATTTTTTTCAGTGAGGTAAACTGTAGAATCTCAGACAGCTTTTTATCGATAGTTTTCAATAAGTTACAACTCTAGACTCTCACACATCGTTGTCTTGTTATTTTTCAATAAGGTATTTGTGTAGAATCTCACACAGTGTTGTATCGTTAGTTTTCAATAAGTTACACTTGTAGACTATCACACAGCGTTGTAGCTTTAGTTTTCAATAAGTTACACATGTAGAATCACACACAGTGTTGTTTCATTAGTTTCAATAATTTACACGTGTAGATTCTCACACAGTGTTGGATCATTAGTTTTCAATAAGTTGTACTTGTAGAATCTCACACAGCATTGTATCAATAGTTTTCAAGAAGTTACACATGTAATTTCTCACACAGAGTTGTATCACTTGTTTTCAAGTAGCTACGCTTATAGGTGCTCACAAAGTGTTGTATCATTATTTTTCAATAAGTTACAAGTGAAGATACTTACACGGTGTTGTATCTTTAGATTTCAGTAAGTTACAACTCTAGATTATCACACAGCGTTGTAGCATTAGTTTTCAATAAGGTACACGGGTAGAATCTCACACAGTGTTGTATCCTTAGTTTTCAAGAAGTTAGGCAAGTAGTTCCCCACACAGTGTTGTATTGATGTTTTTCAAGAAGTATCGCTTATAATTTCTCACAGTGTTATTTCCTTAGTTTTCAATAAGATACGCATGTAGTTTCTCACACAGCTTTGTATCGATAGTTGTCAAGAAGTTACTAATGTAATTTCTCACAAAGTGTTGTATCGTTAGTTTTCAATAAGGCACACGTGTAGAATCACACACAGAGTTGTGTCATTAGTTTTCAACAAGTTATACATGTAGTTTTTCACACAGTGTTGTATCGCTACTTTTCAAGAAGTTATTCATGTAGTTTCTCACAGTTTTTTATCTCTAGTTTTCAAGTAGTTATGCTTATAGATTCTCACACAGTATTGTATCGGTAGTTTTCAATAAGGTACACGTGTATAATCACATACACTGTTAGATCATTAGTTTTCAATATGTTGCACGTGTAGAATCTCACACAGCATTGTATCGTTAATTTTCAAGAAGTTACACATGTAATTTCTCAAATAGAATTGAATCGCTAGTTTTCAAGTAGTTAAGCTTATAGATTCTCACACAGTATTGTATCGTTAGTTTTCAATTAGCTACACGTGTAGATTCTCACACTGTGTTGTATTTTTGTTTTCAATAAGTTACACGTGTAGATATGTACACAGTGTTGTATGTTTAGTTTTCAATAAGTTACACCTGTAGATTCTCACACAGTGTTGTGTGTTAGTTTTCAATAAGGTACAAGTGTAAAATCTCACACACTGTTGTATCCTTAGTTTTCAATAAGTTGCCTAAGTTGCACATGTAGATTCTCACACAGCTTTGTGTCTTTAGTTTACAATAAGTTACACATGTAGATACTTACACAGTTTTGTATCATTAGTTTTCAATAAGTGACATCCTAACCCTAAACCTAACCCACAACCTAATCCTAACCTAAACCCAAACCCAAGCCTAACCATAACCTTAACCCTAACCCTAAACCTGACCCTAACCCTAGCCATAACTCTAATCCTAACCCTAACACTACCCTTAACCTATCCCTAAACCTAACCCTAAACCTAAACCTAACTCAAACCCTAATGCTAACTCTAACCCTAAGCCTAAGCCTAACCCTAACACTAACCCTAACCCTAACTGTAACCTTAACCTAACCCTAAACATAACCCTAACCCTAATGCTAAGGATACCACTAACCAAAACCTAACCCTAACCCTAACAGTAACCCTAACCCTAAACCTAACCCTAAACCTCTCCCTAATCCTAACACTAACCCTACCCCTAATCTCTAACCCCTAACCCTAACCCTAACCATAACCTTAACCCTGACTTTGAGGCTAACCCTAACCCTAAAAATAACACTATCCCTAACCCTAACCCTACCCTAACCCTATTCCAAATGCTAAACCTAATCCTAAACCTAAACTTAACGCTAACCCAAGCCCTAACCTTAACCCTAACACTAACCTCTAAATCTAACCCTATCCCTAACGCTAACTCTAACCCTAACCTAAACCTAACCCTAACACTAACCTTAACCCTAAGGCTAATGCTAACCCTAACCCTAAACCTAAACCTAACTGTATCCCTAAACCTAACCCTAATCCTAAACCTAACGAAAAACCTAACCCTAAGCCTAACCATTGGCATAACCCTAAACCTAACTCTAATCCTAACCCTAAATGTAACCTTAACCTAATCATAACCCTAACCATAATGCTAACAATAATCCTAACACTAACCCTAGCCCTAACCCATAACCCTAACCCTAACCTGAACCCTAATCAGAACCCTATCCCTAACCCTAACCCTAACCTTAAGCTTAAGCTAACCCTGACCCTAACCCTAAACTAAATCCTAAAACTAATCCTAACCTTAACCCTTAACCCGAATTCATACCATAATCCTAACCAACCCTAACCATATCCCTAAACATAACCCTATCATAACCCTATGCCTAATCGTATACCTAATCCTAACCATAAACATAACCCTAAAACTAGCCCTAGCCTTAACGCTAAAACTAACCTCTAACCCTAAGCCTTACTCCAAATCTAACATAAACCTAACCTAACACTAACCATCTAACCCTAACCATAACCCTAAACCTATCGCTAACCCTAACCCTAATCCTAAACATAAACCTAACCCTAGAACAAATCCTATCCCTAACACTAAGCCTAACTCTAAAAATAACTCTAATCCTAAAACTAATCCTAATTCTAACCCTAAGCATGACCCTAACCCTAACTCTAAACCCTAACCCTAATCCGAACACTCTATCCCTAACTCTAACCCTAACTATAACGCTAACCCTAAATATTAACCCTACCCCTAGCCCTAACCCTAAACCTAATCTTAACCCTAACCTTAACCCTAACCATAAGAATAACCCTAACCCTAGCCATAACACTTACATAATACTAACCCTAACCATCTAACCCTAACCATTACCCCAACAATAACACTCACCTTCAGGTTTCAAGTGGTTACACATGGAATTTTGAAAATATTTTGTACCGTTAGTTTTCAATTCGTTAGGCATATAGATCTTCACACAAAGTTGTATAGTTACTTTTCAAGGAGTTACACATGAAGCTTCTCATAGAGTGTTATATAGTTAGTTTTCAAGAAGTTACACATGTAGATTCTCAAACAGAGTTGTATCGTTAGTTTTCAAGAAGAGGCATATGTAGATTCTTACACAGTGTTGTATCGTTTGTTTTCAATAAGGTACACGTGTACAATCTCACACAGTGTTGTGACGTTAGTTTCAATAATTTACACGTGTAGATTCTCACACAGTTTTGGGTCATTCGTTTTCAATAAGTTGCACGTGTAGAATCTCACACAGCATTGTATCGTTATTTTTCAAGAAGTTCCACCTGTAATTTCTCACACAGAGTTGTATCGCTAGTTTTCAAGTGGTTACCCTTATAGACTTTCACACAGTATTGTATCGTTAGTTTTCAATAGGTTACACGTGGGGATTCTCACAATGTGTTGTATCTTTAGTTTTTAATAAGTTACACGTGTAGATACTTACACAGTGTTGTATCTTTATTTTTCAATAAGTTACACCGGTAGATTCTCACACAGACTTGTATCATTAGTTTTCAATAAGGTACACGGCTAGAATCTCACGCAGCGTTGTATTGTTGGTTTTTTAGAAGTTATGCAAGTAGTTCCTCACACAGTGTTGTATTGATGGTTTTCAAGAAGTATCACTTATAGATTCTCACACATTGTTATTTCGTTAGTTTTCAATAAGTTACACATGCAGTTTCTCACACAAGTTTGTAACGCTAGTTTTGAAGAAGTTACAGTTGTAGATTCTCACAGTGTTATATTGTTGTTTTTCCATAAGTTACATATGTAGTTTCTCACACAGTGTTGTATGGTTAGTTATCAAGAAGTTATGCATGTAGTTCCTCACACTGTGTAGTATTGATGTTTTTCAAGAGGTATGGCTTAAGATTCACATAGAATGTTTTGTCTTTAATTGTCCATAAGATAAGCAAGTAGTTTCTCACACAGTGCTGTATTGATAGTTTCCAGGAAGTTAAACATGTAGAATCACACACAGTATTGTATCGTTAGTTTTCCATAAGTTTCACGTGTAGAGTCGCACACAGTGTTGTATCATTAGTTTTCAATAAGTTATGCGTGTAGATTCTGACACAGTGTTGGATCGTTAGTTTTTAATAAGTTGCAAGTGGAGAATCTCACACAGTGTTGTAACCTTAGTTTTCA
>NW_024431197.1:0-66414 GCF_017639785.1 Mesocricetus auratus
ACACTGTAACATATTGAAAACTAAAGATACAACACTGAGTGAGATTATATATATGTAAGTTCTTGAAAACTAACGAAACAACACAGTGGAAGAATCTCCACGTGTAACTTATAAAAATTAACGACAAAACACTGTTTGAGAAACTACATGCAAAACATATTGAAAACTAACGATACAAAACTGAGAGAATCGACATGTGTAACTTCTTAAAAACAAACGATACAACACTGTGTGAGTATATATGTATGTAACTTGTTGAAAACTAATGATACATCAGTTAATGAGTATCTATGTAACTTCTGGATACCTAACAATACAACTCTGAGTTTTAAACTGAATGCATAACTTCTTGAAAACTAACGAAATAACTCGGTGTGAGAAACTAACTACATTAATAACTTCTGGAAATCTAATGATACAACACTGTCTGAGAATCTACAGTTGTAACTTATTGAAAATTAAAGATAAAACACTGTAGGAGAATCTACAATGTAACGTATTGAAAACTAATGATACAACACTGTGTGAGACTCTATAAGCATAACATCTTGATAACTAAAGATACAACACTGCCTTGAGAATCTACACGTGTAAGTGCTTGAAAACTAACAATACTAATGATACAACACTGTGTGAGAAACTCTTATTGAAAAGTAACAATACAAAACTGTGTTTGAATCTATATGTGTAACTTCTTTAAAACAATTGACTCAAAACTCTCTCGGAATCTACACGTTTATCTTCTTGAAAAATAATACAACACTGTGTGAGAAACTACATGTATAACTTCTTGAAAAGTAATGATACAATACAGTGTGATAAACGACATGAGTAACTTCTGGAAAACTAACGATACAAAGATGCCTGCACATCTATACATGTATCTTATTGAAAACAACACTTTGTGGGAAACTACGTGAGTAACATCGTGAAAACAAATGATACAACATTGTGTGAGAATCTTATTGAAAACTAACGATGCAACACTGTGTGAGTATCTACACATGTAACTTCTTCAAAACTAGCCTTATAAGATTGTGTTAGAAACTACATCTGTAACTTTTGGAAATTATCATTATAACACTGTGTGAGAAAGTAAGAGAAAGTAAATACGTAACTTGTTGAAAACTAACAAGACAAATCTGTGTGAGAATCTATAAGCGATACTTCTTGAAAACCATCAATACAACACTGTGTGAGGAACTACATGCGTAACTTCTTGAAAATTAACGATACACCACTGTGTGAGAATTCACACGTGTAACTTATTTAAACCAATGATACAAGACTGAGTGAGAATCTATATATGTAAGTTCTTGAAAACTTATGATACAACACAGTGTGAGATTCTCCACGTGTAACTTATAAAAATTAACGACACAACACTGTTTGAGAAACTACATGTGTAACATTTGAAAAGTAACGATACAACACTGTGAGAGAATCTACAGGTGTAACTTCTTAAAAGAAATGATACAACACTGTGTGAGTATCTATGTGCATATCTTCTTGAAAATAAAAGAATCTACACTGTCTGAGAATCTTCACGTGTAACTCCTTGAAAACTAACTGTCCAACACTTGAAATCTAATGATCCAATACTGTGAGAGAATCTACAGGTGTAACTTCTTGAAAACAAACAATACAACAGTGTGAGAAACGACGTGTTTAACTTCTTGAAAACTAACGATACAACACTGTGTTTGAAACTACATGCATAACTTCTTGAAAACTAACGAAAAGACTCTGTGTGAGCAACTATATTAGTAACTTTGTGAAAACTAATGATACAACAATGTGTTAGAATCTACACGTGTATCTTAGTGAAAATAAACGATACAACACTGTGTGAGAATCTATAAATGTAACTTCTTGAAAATTAATGGTACAACATTGTGTGATAATCTACATGTGTAACTTCTTAAAAACAAACTACATAAAACTTCATGTGTAACTTCATGAAAAGCTACAATAAAACAATATGTGAGAATCTACACGTGTATCTTTTTGAAAAGTAATGATACAACACTGAGTAACAATCTATACGTGTAACTTTTTGAAAAGTAATGATACAATACTGTGTGAGAATCTTCAAGTGTAACTTCTTGAAAAGAATACATAGAACACAGTGTGAGAAACTACGTGTTTACCTTCGTGAAAACTAAAGATAGAACACTGTGCGAGAAACTACATTTTTAACTTCTTGAAAACTAACCATACAACACTGTGTGAGAATATACGCGTGTATCTTAATGAAAATTCACAATTCAACACTTTGTGATTAGCTACACGTGTAACTTATTTAAATATAACCAAACAAACTTGTGTGATAATCTGCAAGTGTAACTTCTTGAAAAGAAGCACTGTGTGAGAAAGTATGTGTTTAACTTCTTGAACAATAACGAAAACACACTGTTTGAGAATCTATATACTTAACTTCTTAAAAATTAACGATATAACACTGAGTTCCAAACTAAACGCATAACTTCTTGAAAACTAAAGAAATAACTCTGTGTGAGAAACTACAATAGTAACGCCTTGAAAATTAATGATACAACATGGTTTGAGAATCTACACGTGTAACTAATTCAAAACTAACGATACAGTACAGTGTTAGAAACTACATGCTTAAGTTCTTGAAAACAAACGATACAACTCAGTGTGAGAATCTACACGTGTAACATTGAAAACTAACGATATAACTCTGAGTGAGAATCTGCAATTGTAACTTCTTGAAATAAACGGTACAAACTGTGTGATAATCACACAGTTAGATTTACATTTCAGGTTAGGGATAGTGTTAGGTAAGGTTTATGGTTAGGGTTAGGGTTAGGGTTGAGAACCTACATGTGTTACTTCGCGAAAATTAACTTCTTGAGAACCAACGATACAACCCTGTGTGAGAATCTACATGTGTTTCTTATAGAAAATAAACGATACAACACTGTGTGATAATCTATACATGTTACTTCTTGAAAACTAATGATACAACACTGTGTGAGAATGTACAAGCATAACTTCTTCAAAACTAGCCTTATAACCTTGTGTGAGAAACTACATCTGTAACTTCTTGGAATCTATCGATAAAACACTGTGTGAGAAAGCAAATATGTAACTTCTTGAAAAACTAATGATAAAACACTGTGTAAGATTCTACTCGTGTACATTATTGAACACTAACGATACAACGATGTGTGAGATTCTACACGTGTACCTTATTGAAAAATAACAAACAATGGTATGTCAGAATCTACACGTGTACCTTATTGATAACTAACAATACAGCGATGTGTGAGATTTTACACATATACCTTATTGAAAATTAGCTATACAAGCTGTGTGAGAATCTACAGGTGTAACTTTTTGAAAACTAAAGATACAACACTGTGTGAGTATCTACACTTGTAACTTATTGAAAACTAAAGATACAACACAGTGTGAGAATCTACACTTGTAACTTCTTGGAGACTATTGACACAACACTAATGATACAATGCTGTGTGAAAATCTACAGGTGGAACTTATTGAAAACTAATGATATAACACAGTTTAAGAATCTACCCTTGTAACTTCTGGGAAACTACCGACACTACACTGTGTGAGAAACTACATGCGTAATTTCTTGAAAACTGACAAAACAATGCTCTGTGAGATTCTACACATGTACCATATTGAAAACAAAGAAACAAAGCTGTGTGAGATTCTACAACTGTACCTTATTGAAAACTAACTATAAAACTCTGTGTGAGATTCTACTTGTATAAATTATTGAAAACTAATGACACATTGCTGTGTGAGAATCTACAGGTGTAACTATTTGAAAAATAAAGAAGCAACACTGTGTAAGTATCTACATGTGTATCTTATTGAAAACAAACGATGCAACACTGTGTGAGAATCTACATGTACAACTTCTTACAAAATATCGATACAAAACTGTGTGAGATTCTTCAAATTTACCTTGTTGAAAACTAACGATACAAAGCTGTGTGAGATTCAATAGGTGTACCACATTGAAAATTAGCAATCCAAGCTGTGTGAGAATCAACAGGTGGAACTTATTGAAAACTAATGATCCAACACTGTTTGAGAATCTGCACGTGTAACTTATTGAAAACTAATGCTAAAATGCTGCGTGATAATCTACACGTGCACCTTATTTATAACTAACTATACAATACTGTGTGAGAATCTAATAAGCGTAAATACTTGAAAACAAGCAATAGGACACTGTGTAAAAATCTACATGCTTAAATCTTCAAAACTAACGATACAATGCTGTGTGAGATTCTCCACGTGTAACATATTGATAACTAACAAAACAACGCTGTATGAGAATCTACTCGTGTACCTTATTGAAAACTTTCGATGCAAAGCTGTGTGAGAATATACAGGTGTATCTTATTAAAATTAATGATACAACGCTGTGTGAGAATCTACTCGTGTACCTTATTGAAAACTAATGATACAAAGCTGTGTGAGATTCTACAGGAGTAACTTATTGGAAACTAACCATGCATTACTGTTTGATAAATTGCACTTGTACCTTATTGAAACCGAACAATACAACACAGTTTAAGAATCTACACATGTAAATTCTTGGAAAATATAGATACAACACTGTGTGAGAAACTACATGAGTAATTTCTTCAAAATTAACGATACAACTCTGTGAGATTCTACACGTGTAACTTATTGAAAACTAACGATAAAACGCTGGGTGATAATCTACATGTGTAACTTATTGAAAATAACGATACAACACTGTGTGAGAATCTATACGTGTAACTTATTGATAATTAATAATACAGCGATTTGTGAGACTCTACATATGTACATTATTGAAAACTAACGACATATCGCTGTGTGAGAATCTACAGGTGTAACTATTTGAAAAATAAAGATACAACACTGTGTAAGTATCTACACGTGTAACTTATTGAAAACTAAAGATACATCACATTGTGAGAATCTAAACTTGTTACTTCTGGGAAACTATCAACACAACACTGTATGAGAAACTACATGTATAATTTCTTGAAAACTAACGATACAACACTGTGTGAGTATCTACAAGTGTAAATTATTGAAAACTAATGATACAATTCTTTGTGAGAATCAGTAGGCTTAACTTCTTGAAAACTAACGATAGCACACTGTGTGAGAATATACATGTCTACCTTCTTGAAAACTAACAATACAACACTGTGTGAGAAACTACACATGTTATATCGTAAAAACAAACAACACAACACTGTGTGAGATTCTACAAGTGCAACTTCTTTGAAAATATCGAAACAACACTGTGTGAGATTCTTCACATGTACCTTATTGAAAACTAGTGATACAACACTTTGTGAGATTCAACAAGTGTACCTCAATGAAACCTAGCAATACAAGCTGTGTGAGAATCTACACGTGTACCTCATTGATAACTAATGATACAGCGATGTGTGAGATTCTCCACGTGTACCTTATTGAAAACTAACGATACAATGCTGTGTGAGATTCTACATGTGTATCATATTGAAAACTAACATACAAGGCTGTGTGATATCTCACACATATACCTAATTGAAACCAAATGATACAAAGATGTGTGTGAAATTACAGATGTAAGTTATTGAAAACTATCCATACAAAACTGTTTGAGAAACTACACGTGTACCTTATTGATAACTAACGATACAAAAATGTGTGAGAATCCATAAGTGTAATTACATCAAAACACGTGATACACAACTGTGTGAGACCCTCCCTACATGTTTAAATTCTTGAAAGCTAATGATACAATGCTGTGTGAGATTCTACACCTGTATCTTACTGAAACTAGCAATACAAGCTGTGTGAGAATCTACACGTTTAACTTATTGAAAACTAACGATACAACACTGTGTGAGAATCTACACGTGTTACTTCTTCAAAACAAAAAATTCAACACTGTGTGAGAATCTACATGTGCAATTTCTTGCAAAATGTTGATACAAAACTGTGTGAGATTCTTCACACGTACCTTATTGAAAACTAACGATACAACGCTGTGTGAGATTCAATAAGTGTACCGCATTGAAAATTAGCAATACAAGCTGTGTGAGAATCAACTGGTGGAACTTATTGAAAACTAATGATCCAACACTGTGTGAGAATCTGCACGTGTAACTTATTGAAAACTAACGCTAAAATGCTGCGTGATAATCTACACGTGTACCTTATCATTGATAAGTAACGATACAATACTGTGTGAGAATCTAATAAGGGTAACTGCTTGAAAACAAGCAATAGGACACTGTGTAAAAATCTACATGCTTAAAATCTTCAAAACTAACGATGCAATGCTGTGTGAGATTCTCCACGTGTAACATATTGTTCTGCCTGGCTGTTTATGAAGCCAATTTACTGGAGACATATGCTGGAGCATTGTCAGTTTTTATTGTTTTAGGAATACCCTTAACAGCCATCACCTCTAAGATATGTGTAATAACAGAGTCAGCTTTTTCAGAGCTGAGGGCATTAGGCCATTGGAATCCTGAGAACGTGTCTATGGTATGGTGTACATATTTCAAACTGCCAAATTCTGGGAAGTGAAATACATCCATTTGCAAAAGTTCATTTTTGTGAATACCATTAGGATTACAACCTGCTGTTAAGGGAGTTTGATTGTAGAATATGCAACTGGGGCAATTTCTTACTATTTCTTTGGCTTGTTTCCAGGTGATAGAAAAATACTTCGTTAAGCTTTTGCTGTTAACATGGTGTTTCTTATGAAATTCTGAAGCTTCCAACACATTACCTACTAATACATTATATATTAAATCATTGCCTTGTTCTAGAGGACCTGGCAGACCTGTATGGTATCTGATGTGTGTTTTATAAATATATAGGAAGAGTCCTGTTTCTGATGGTTTCCTGTAATAGTAAAGATAATGGTGTTAATTCTGTACTATCAGGAAAAAAATCTGCAGTCTCAATGGATATATGCCTAAGAGTGGAGTTGCTGGGTCTTGTGGTAGGTTTATTCCCATTTTTCTGAGAAATCTCCACACTGATTTCCAAAGTGGCTGAACCAGTTGGCACTCCCACCAGCAATGGAGGAGTGTCCCCCTTTCACCACATCCTCTCCAGCATAAATTGTCATTGGTGTTTTTGATTTTAGCCATTCTGACAGGGGTGAGATGGTATCTCAGAGTTGTTTTGATTTGCATTTCCCGGATGGCTAAGGATGTTGAGCACTTTCTCAAGTGCCTCTCAGCCATTTTAGACTCCTCTATTGAAAACTCTCTATTTAGTTCTGCAGCCCACTTTTTAATAGGATCCTTTGGTGTTTTGGAGACTTGCGTCTTGAGTTCTTTGTAAATTTTGGAGATCAACCCTCTGTCAGATGTGGGATTAGTGAATATTTTTTCCCATTCTGTGGGCTGCCTTTTTGTCTTGCTGACTGTGTCCTTTGCCTTACAGAAGCTTCTCCGTTTCAGTAGGTCCCATTTATTAATTGTTGATCTTACTGCCTGTGCTACTGGTGTTATGTTCAGGAAGCTGTCTCCTGTACCAATTCGTTCAAGGGTACCACCCACTTTCTCTTCTAAGAGGTTCAGTGTGGCTGGATTTATGTTGAGGTCTTTGATCCATTTGGACTTAAGTTTGTGCATGGCGATAGACATGGATCGATCTGCATTCTTCTACATGCCAGTCTCCAATTATGCCAGCACCATTTGTTGAAGATGCTTTCTTTATTCCACTGTATATTTTCAGCTTCTTTGTCAAAGATCAGATGTTGGTACGTGTGTGGGTTAATACCCGGGTTTTCAATTCGATTCCATTGGTCTACCTGTCTATTTTTGTGCCAATACCAAGCTGTTTTCAGGACTATAGCTCTATAATAGAGCTTGAGGTCAGGGATGGTGATGCCTCCGGACGTTGCCTTGTTGAACAGGGTTGTTTTGGCTATCCTGGGTCTTTTGCTTTTCCATACAAAATTGATTATTGTTCTTTCAAGGTCTGTGAAGAATTGTGCTGGGATTTTAATGGGGATAGCATTGAATCTGTAGATTGCTTTTGGCAGGATTGCCATTTTTACTACATTGATCCTACCTATCCAAGAGCATGGGAGATCTTTCCATTTTCTGAGGGCTTCTTTAATTTCTTTCTTTAGAGATTCAAAGTTCTTACGATACAGGTCTTTCACTTGTTTGGTTAGCGTTACCCCAAGGTATTTTATTTTGTTTGTGGCAATTGTAAAGCGTGATGTTTCTCTGATTTCTCTTTCAGCCCTTTTATCATCTGTATATAATAGGGCTACTGACTTGCAGGTCAGAAAATTGCTTCTCCCCAATAATCTTCCTTTCAAAAGCTTCAAAGGCATCCTTCAAACATTGAATTTCAAGGGCCTTGGCTTGCTGTCTCCCCAAAGCTTACCACTCTATTTGGGAATACTGTTCTAGCAATGCAGATATTAAATCATTTCAATCTGAGGTAGTTATCTTATTGGTAGCAGCCCATGTGTTTAGTAACTGTTTCACATAAGGGCTGTGGAGCCCAAAAGACATTATTGCTTGCTTTATAGCTTTCATTTCTTTCATGGGAATAGGTTACAATTATGTGTAGTGGAACCAGATTGGTTCCTCCACTATGCTGGCCTTTCTACCATGATTACTGGAAAGGCCACCTTAGGATGTCTAGTAGCCATATGTCGTTTATTTCGTGCTAGGCTAGCATCTGTTGACTCAACATCTGATGTTTCAGAGGATGTATATTCTAGAGATTGAAATTTTGCAACCATGTCATCCTTTAGGTCTTGGATTTCCTGAATTAAAAATTGTTCCAAGTCCTTGGATTTTTCATGGAGGTCTTGGATTTCCTGCATTAAAATTGTTTTAAGTCTTTGGACTGTTCAGTTAAACGTGATTCCAAGCTTTTCATATCATCCTCCCTAAAAACCCAAAGGCATCTATTTTTCCTTCCAGAAAACACATTCGGTCTGCTAGATAATTATTATTGTCAGACATAGATTGAACTGACACTACTAATTTTGAAAATTCCTCCTGGCTAGACTCCATCTTACCGATAAATGTAGTAGAAGATGAATTGAATGTGTCTCGGATGTTGCCCTGATCAAATTTAACCAAATCCCCTTGTTCCTGAATTATTGACTCTAATTTTTGAATTGACTCTGCTTATTTGGAAAGTTCCACCTGGTTAGACTCAGTCTTAGCCATAAATTCAGTAGATATTGAATTAAATGTAACTAAATCCACTTGTTCCTGAATTTTCGACTCTAATTTTTGAATTGACTCTGCTAATTTGAAAAGTTCCACCTGGTTAGACTCAGTGTTAGCTATAAATGCAGTAGACGTTGAATTAAATGTAACTAAATCCACTTGTTCCTGAATTTTTGACTCTAATTTTTGTATTGACTCTGCTAATTTGGAAAGTTCCACCTGGTTTGATACAGTCTTAGCCATAAATGATGTAGACATTGAATTACCTATGCCTCGAATATTGTTCTGATCAAATTCCAAATTATCTGTTTTGGTAACTAAATCACCTTTTTCCTGAACTTTTGACTCTAATTTTCAAATCATAAGCACATGTTTCTTCCATGTGATTACATGTATTAATACAATATTCACAACCATGGCACATGTATACATATGAAAAATATCATAATTGTCTTTTACTGCATAATCCATCAAATTGGTAAAGAAATCTCTAAAATCCTGCAGTGTTAAATTACCTGCATTGTTATAATTAGATGTTCCTACCACCAATTGGTGATTCCTAAATTGGAAAAGTCACTTCTTGATTTGTCTCAGATTAAAATACCTGTAGTTACCATGCTTAGCCAGTAGAGGGCGTAGGTGTACTGTCAAGCACTGCCTCTCAAGGGAAAATCAGATGCTCCCCAAGGAACCTGTGAACACTTAACGACCAGATATGGGAAGGCAGATACGCCACACAGCAGCAGAGCTCACACTGGTTCTGGTAGCTGCAATGGTGGTGGAAGGGAGAACTAACTGGGCAAGGGAATCAAGCAGGTGGCAGGGGAGGGGCAGGCAACAGATGGCCGCGGACAGCAGATGGCCGGGTGCCACAGCAGGGAACCCGTTTCTCTTGGCAGCCTTTGCGGCAGTGGCTCGGAACATGGTGGTGGCAATGGCAGCAGCTCTGAGCGCTGCAGTGGCAGATGGCCCAGCTAACGTGGTGGCCAGGATGGGAGGGAGGGCGGTATTCGAGGCAGGCAGTGGCAGGGAGTCTTTAGCAGCATCCCACCCCGGAATCTGGAGCAGGCAGCAGAAGAGGAGAGAAATGAAATTCGGGAGAAACGGGAGCGAGTATGCCCAATGGAGCTGTCATGGCAGCAGCTGGAATGCCGATTAGCACTAACCTCAGGATGCTGAGTCAAGTGGCCACTGGCCACAGAGGCGTGGGCTTCCAATCCACTCAGCTGCTACCAGTTATCAATGATAGTCAATGCTATAGGAAAACAATATATTTATTTACCAGAGAGAGAGAGTTGCACAAATCAGCAGTTAGAGGCGTGGCTAGCTTCCAGTAGAAAAGGAAGATTCCATTTCCTTTCACTTCCTCTTATATCTACCTATGTCTGTTTACATGTCCCCACCCTCAAGGGCTCATAGCTTTGTGGGTTTCACTCCTATAAGCATTAATACCTTGTGTGAGAAACTACATGCATAACTTTTTGAAAACTAACAAAACAAACCTGTGTGAGTATCTATAAGCGATACTTCTTGAAAACCGTCAATACCACATTGGGTGAGGAACTACATGCATATCTTCTTGAAAAGTAACGATGCAATCCTGTGTGAGATTCTACACGTGTACCTTATTGAAAACTAATGATGCAATGCTGTGTGAGATTCTACACATATTCCGTATTGAAAACAATCATTACAAACTGTATGAGAATCTACATGTGTACCTTATTGAAAACTAACGATACAACACAATTTAAGAATCTAACAGTGTACCATCTTGGAAACTACCAACACAACACTATGTGAGAAATTACATGTGTAATTTCCTGAAATCCAGCAATATAAATTTGTTTGAGTATCTCCACTTGTAACTTATTGAAAACTAACGATACAAAACTGTGTGAGAAACTATATGTGTAACTTATGGAAAACTAACGATATAACACTGAGTGAGAATCTACCCATGTAACTTCTTCAAAACTAGCCTTATTACCTTGTGTGAGAAACTACATGTGTAACTTCTTGGAAACTATCGATACAACACTATGTGAGAAACTACATGCATAACTTGTTGAAAACTAACGCTACAACTCTGTGTGATAATCTATACATGTAACATATTGAAAACTAACGCTACAACTCTGTGTGATAATCTATACATGTAACATATTGAAAACTAACGATTTAACGCTGTTTGAGATTCTACACGTGTACATTATTGAAAACTAATGATACAACTATGTGTGAGATTCTATACGTGTACCGTATTGAAAACTAACCACACAACACAGTGTAAAAATCTACCAGTGTACCTTCTTAGAAACTTTCAAGACAACACTGTGTGTGAAACTACATGCATAATTTCCTGAAAACTAACAATACACATCTGTTTGATTCTTCACATGTAACTTATTGAAAACTAACGATACAAGGCTGTGTGATTCTACACCTGTACCTTATTGAAAACTAACGATACAACACTGTGTGAGAATCTATACGTGTAACTTATGGAAAACTAACGATATAACACTGAATGAGAATCTACCCATGTAACTTCTTCAAAACTAGCCTTATAACCTTGTGTGAGAAACTACACATGTAACTTCTTGGAATCTATCGATACAACACTATCCGAGAAATTATTTGCATAAATATTGAAAACTAACGAAACAAATCTGTGTGAGAATCTATAAGCCATACTTGTTGAAAACTGTCAATACAATACTGTGTATTGAGGAAATATATGCGTAACTTCTTGAAAACTAACGATAAAATCCTGTGTTAGATTCTACACGTGTACCTTAGTAAAAAAAAGACACAAGCTGTGTGAGAATCTACAGGTGTAACTTATTGAAAACAAATGATGCAACACAGTATAAGAATCTACCTGTGTAACGTCTTGAAAACTAATGACATAACACTGTGTGAGATGCTACATGTGTACCTTTGAAAACAAAAGGAAAAACGCTGTGTGAGAATCTACACGTGTACCGATTGAAAACTGACAATACAACAGTGTGTAAGATTCTACACGTGCAACTTATTGAAAACCAAAGCTACAATGCTGTGTGATAATTTATACGTGTACCTGATTGAAAATTAAGAATACAATGCTGTGTGTGATTCAACATGTATACCTCATCAAAAACTAACAATACAATGCTGTGTGAGAATCTACATGTGTACCTTATTGATAAGTAATGATACAACAATGTGTGAGAATCTAAAGTGTAATTACTTGAAAACAAGCGATACAACATTATGTGAGAACCTATATGGGTAAATTCTTGAAAACTAATGGTAAAACGCTGTGTGAGATACTACACATGTACCCTTTTGAAAACTAAAGATACAACACAGTTTAAGAACCTACCCTTGTAAATTCTTGGTAACCACCTATACAATAATGTGTGAGAAACAACATGCGTAATTTCTTGAAAACTAACGATACAAATATGTTTGAGAATCTACACGTGAAACTTGTCGAAAACTAATGATACAACGCTCTGTGAGAATCTTCACATGAACCTTATTGAAAGATAATGATACGACACAATTTGAGAAGCTACCCATGTAACTTCTTGGAAACTATCGATACAAAACTGTGTGAGAAACTACATGTGTAATTTCTTGAAAACTAATGACACAATTCTGTTTGATATTCTACACGTGTGCCTTATTGAAAACTAACAACATAACGCTGTGTGAGATTCTACATGTGTACCTTATAGAAAACTAAGGACACAACGCTGTGTGAGTATCTACAGCTATAACTTGTTGAAAACAAACGATCCAACACTGTGAATCTACACGAGTAAATTATAGAAAACTAACGCTACAACACAGTGTGATAATCTACAAGTGTAACTTATTTAAAAGTAAAGATACAACACTGTGTGAACAAATACTTGTGTAACTTATTTAAAACTAACGGTATAACACTGTGTGAGAATCAACACTTGTAACTTCTTCAAAACTAGCCTTAACCTTGTGTAGGAACCTACATCTGTAACTTCTTGGAAACTATCGATTCAACAGTGTATGAGATAGTAAATGCGTAACTTGCTGAAAACTAACGAAACAACTCTGTGTGAGAATCTATAAGCGACACATCTTGAAAACCATCAATACAACTCTGTGTGAGTAACTACATGCATAATCTCTTGAAAACTAATGATACAACGCTGTGTGAGATTCTACATGTGTACCTTTTTGAAAACCAATGATACAACGCTGTTTGAGAATCTACACTTGAACCTCATTGAAAACTCACAATACAACACAGTTTGAGAATCTACCAGTGTAACTTATTGGAAAATATCGATACAACACTGTGTGAGAAACTACATGCATAATTTCTTGAAAACTAACGATACAAACATGTGTGAGATTCTATAAGTATAACTACTTGAATCTAGGGATACAACAATGTGTGAGAAATTATATTCGTAGCTTCTTGAAAACTAACGAAACAACACTGCTTGAGATTCTATACATGTACCTAATTGAAAACTAATGACACAACGCTGTGTCAGAATCTTCAGGAGTAACTTTTTGAAAACTAGACATACAACACTGTGTAAGTATCTACACGTGTAACTTATTGAAAACTAATGATACAAAACAGTTTAAAAATGGAATCTATCGACACAACAATGTGTGAGAAACTACATGCGTAATTTCTTGAAAACAAACGACACAACGATGTGTAATATTCTACACGTGTACCTTATTGAAAACTAACGATACAATACCGTGTGAGGAACTACCCGTGTACCTTATGGAAAACGAATGATACAATTATGTGTGAAAATCTAAAGGTGTAACTTATTGAAAATGAAAGATACAACACTGTGACAGAATCTACACTTGCAAATTATTGAAAACTAATGATACAACAGTATGTAAGTTTCTAATCTTGCAATGCATTGAAAACTAATGATACAAAGCTGTGTGATAATCTACACGTGTACCTTATCAAAAACTAAAGATATAATGCAGTGTGAGATATACACGTGTACCTTATTGAAAAATAAGGATACATCACTGTGTGAGAAACCATATGTGTAATATATTGAAAATTAACGATATAACCCTGGGTGTGTATTTACACATGTAACTTCTTCAAAATTAGCCTTATACTCTTGTGTGAGAAACTACATGTGTAACTTGTTGAAAACAAATGAAACAACTCTGTGTGGGAATCTATACACAATACTTCTTGAAAACCATCAATACAACACTGTATGAGGAACTACATGTGTAACATCTTGACAACTAATGATACAACACTGTGTGAGATTCTATTCGTGTACCTTATTGAAAACCAACGATACAATGCTGTGTGAGATTCAACACGTGTACCTTATTGAAAACTAGCAATACAAGCTGTGTGAGAATCTACAGGAGTAATTTATTGAAAAGTAAATATACAACACTGTGTAAGTATCTACACGTGTAACTTATTGAAAATGAATGATACAACGCTGTGTGAGATTCTGCACGTGAATCTTATTAAAAACTAACGATACAACATTGTGTGAGATTCTACACATGGTACATATTGAAAACTAACACTACAACGCTGTGTGATAATCTACACGTGTAACTTATTGAAAACTAACGATACAACGCTGTGTGAGATTCAACACGTGCACCTTATGGAAAAAATGATACAACACGGTTTGAGAATCTACCCGTGTAACTTCTTGGAAAATATCAATACAACACTGTGTGAGAAACTACATACATACTTTCTTGAAAACTAACGATACAAAATTGTTTGAGAATCTATAAGTGTAACTACTTGAAAACTAGCAATACAACACTGTGTGAGACACTACAAGCATAGCTTCTTTAAAACTAACTATACAAGTCTGTGAGAGATTCTACACGTGCACCTTATTGATAACTAACGAAGCAACTCCCTGTGAGAATCTATAACGATACTTCTTAAAAACCATCAGTACAACACTGTGTGAGGAACTACATGCCTAACTTCTTGAAAAATAATGATACAATGCTGTGTGAGAATCTACAAGTGTACGTCATTGAAAACAGAAGATACCATGCTGTGTGAGAATCTAGAGGAGTAACTTATTGAAAACTAATGATACCACACTGTCTGAGAATCTACATGTTTAACTTATGCAAAACTTATGATACAACACTGTGTGAAAAACTACATATGAAACTTATGGAAAATTAGCGATAGAACATTGTGTGATAATCTACACATGTAACTTCTTCAAACCTAGCCTTATAACCTTGTGTGAGAAACTACCCGTGTAACTTCTTGGAAACTATCATTACAACACTGTTGGAAACTAACGATACAGTGCTGTGTGAGAATCTACAGGTGTAACTCATTGAAAACTAACAACGAACCAGTCTGTGCGATTCTACACGTGTAATTTATTGAAAATTAAAACTACAAATTTGTGGGATAATCTACACGTATAACATACTGAAAACTAATGAAACTTCGCTGTGTGAGATTGTATACATGTACCATATTGAAAACAACAATACAACGCTGTGTGGGAATCTACAGGAGTAACTTATTGAAAACTAATGATACAAGGGTGTTTGAGAATCTACCTGTGTAACTCCTTGGAAAATATCCATACAATACTGTGTGAGAAACTTCATTCTTAATTTCTTGAAATCTAACTATACAAAGCTTTGTGAGAATCCATAAGTGTAAATACTTGAAAACTAGCGATACTACACTATGTGAGAAACAACATGTGTAGCTTCTTATTGAAAACTAACGCTTCAAAGCTGTGTGATAATGTATAAGTTTACCTTATTGAAAACTAACAATACTATGCTGTGTGTGAATCTACATGTGTACCTTATTTAAAACTAAAAGTGTAACTTGTTGAAAACTAACGATACAACACAGTTTAAGTATCTACTTTTGTAACTTCTTGTAAACTATGGACACAACACTTTGTGAGAAACTGCATGCATATTTCCTTGAAAACTATTGATACAACACTGTGTGAGAATCTACACATGTAACTTATTAAAAACTAACGATACAATACTTTATGAGAATCTGTAAGCGTACCTTCTTGAAAGCTAACGATACAACACTATGTGAGAAACTACACGTCTACCTTCTTCAAAACTAACAATAAAAGTCTGTGTGAGAAAATACACGTGTTCCTTATTTGTAACTAATGATACAACTCTGTGTGAGAATCTATAAGTGTAAGTACTTGAAAACTAGCGATACAATTCTGCGTGACATTCTAACCAGGTACCTTACTGAAAACTAACCAGACAACACAGTTTAAGAATCTACCCGATAACATTTTCGAAACTATCGACACAGCACTGTGTGAGAAAATACATGGGTAATTTCTTGAAAACTAACTATAAAACCCTGTGTGATAATCTACACGTATAACTTATTGAAAACTAATGATTCAAGGATGTGTGCGATTCTACACATGTACCTAATTGAAAACTAGTGATACAACGCTGTGTGAGACTCTACACGTGTACCTTATTGAAAAAAAAGATACAAAGCTGTTTGAGAATCTACAGGTGTAACTTATTGAAAACTAATGATGCAACCCTGAATGAGAATCTACACATGTACCTTATTGAAAACTAACAATACAACACAGTTTGAGAGTCTACCCGTGTAACTTCTTGGAAAATATCGACACAACACTGTGTTTGAAACTACATGCATAAATTCTTGAAAACTAATGATACAAAACTGTGTGAGAATCTATAATTGTAACTACTTGAAAACTAAAGATACAACACTGTGTGAGACTCTGCACATGTAACTTGTTGAAAACAAAGGATACCACACAGTTTATGAATCTACCCATGTAACTTCTTGGAAACTATAGATACAACTCTGTGTGAGAAGCTATGTGCGTAATTTCTTGAAAACTAATGATACAACGCTGTGTGAGAATCTATATGTGTTA
Source organism: Mesocricetus auratus (assembly GCF_017639785.1). NCBI lineage: Eukaryota > Metazoa > Chordata > Mammalia > Rodentia > Cricetidae > Mesocricetus > Mesocricetus auratus. Next base: position 17,168 of record NW_024431197.1, read on the forward strand.
CTTATTGAAAACTAACGATGTAACACTGTGTGAGAATCTATAAGCATAACTTCTTGAAAACTAACGATAAAACATTGTTGAAGAATCTACATACGTAACTTCTTGAAAACCAACGATATACAATGTTTGATAATCTACATGCATAACTTCTTGTAAACTAACTAGATAACACTCTATGAGAAGCTTCATGTGTAACTCCTTGAAAAGTAACAATACAACACTGTGTGGCAATCTATATGCCTAACATATTGAAAACTAACGGTACAAAAATATTTTCAAAATTCCATGCATAAACACTTGAAACCTGAAGGTGAGTGTTATTGTTAGGGTTATAGTTAGAGTTAGATGGTTAGGGTTAGTATTATTTAAGGGTTATGGCTAGCCTAAGGGTTAGGCTTAGGGTTAGTGTTAGGGTTAGGGTTTGAGTTAGGTTTAGGGTTAGGTTTAGGTTTACGGATAGGGTAAGGGTAGTGTTAGTGTTAGGGTTAGAGCTAGGGTTAGGGTTAGGTTTAAGGTTAGGGTTAAGGTTAGGGTTAGGCTTACTTTTGGGTTTAGGGTTTGGGTTAGCGTTAGGGTTAGGATGTCACTTATTGACAACTAACAATATAAAACTGTGTAAGTATCTACATGTGCAACTTATTGAAAACTTAGAATACAACAGTGTGTGAGATTATACACGTGTACCTTATTGAAAACTAATGACACAACCCTGTGTGAGAATCTACAGGTTTAACTTATTGAAAACTAAAGATCCAACACTGTGTAAGTAACTACCCATGTACATTATTGAAAACTAAAGATTAAACGCTGGATGAGTATCTACACTTGCAACTTATTGAAAACTAACGATACAAGAGTGTTGAGATTATACACGTGTATCTTATTGAAAACTAATTACACAATGCTGTGTGAGAATCTACAAGGGTAATTTATTAAAAACTAAAGATTCTACACTGTGTATGTATCTACACATGTAACTTATTGAAAACTCACGATATAGCACTGTGTAAGAATCTACACGTGTAACTTATTGAAAAGTAATGATACAACACTGTTTGACAATCTATATGCCTAATGTATTGAAAACTAACGGTACAAAATATTTTCAAAATTCCATGTGTAACCTCTTGAAACCTGATGGTGAGTGTTATTGTTAGGGTTATGGTTAGGATTACATGGTTAGGGTAACTATTATGTAAGGGTTATGGCTAGGGTTATGGCTAGGCTTATGGTTAGGGTTAAGGTTAGGGTTAGTATTATGGTTAGGTTTAGGGATAGAGTTAGGGTAGGGTTAGGGTTAGGTTTAGGGTTAGGGTTAGGGTTCGGGTTAGGGTTAGGTCTAGGGTAAGGATTTAGGGTTAACATTAGAGTTAGGTTTAGGGTTAGGGTTTGAGGGTTAGGGTTAGGGTTACGGTCATGCTTAGGTTAGAGTTAGGATTAGGGTTAGGATTAGAGTTATTTTTATGGTTAGGTTTAGTGTTAGGGATAGGATTAAGTCTAGAGTTAGGGTTAGGGTTATGGTTAGGATTAGGGTTAAGTTTAGTAATATGTTTAGCATTAGGGTGAGTGTTAGATGGTTAGGGATAGGTTTAGGTTTAGGTTAGGGTTAGAGTAAGGTTAAGGGTTAGGGTTAGGGTTAGAATTTAGTATTAGGGTTAAAGTTAGGCCTAGGGTTAGGATTAGGGTTATGTTTAGGACTAGGGTTAGGATTAGGGTTAGGTTTAGAGTTAGGGTTAGTGTTAGGGTTAGGATTAGCGTTAGGATGAGGGCCAGGGTTATGGTAGGTTTAGGTTAGGGATATGGTTAGGGTTTGTTAGGATTAGAGTTCCAATTCGGGTTAGGAGTTATGGTTATGATTAAGTTTAGGCTTAAGGTTAGGTTTAGGGTTATGGTTAGGCTTAAGCTTAGGGTTAGGGTTAGGGTTAGGTTTAGGGATAGGGTTACGGTTAGGTTTAGGGATAGGGTTAGGGTTAGGGATAGGGTTCTGGTTAGGTTTAGAGTTTATGGTTAGGTTTAGGGGTTATGGCTAGGGTTAGCGTTAGTATTATTGTTAACATTAGGGTTAGGGTTATGATTAGGTTAAGGTTACAGTTAGTGTTAGGGTTAGCGTTAGGTTTAGGGTTAGGCTAATGGTTAGGGTTAGGGTTAGGTTTGAGTTAGGTTTAGGATTCGGGTTAGGTGTAGGGATATGGTTAGGGTTCGGTATAGGGTTAGGGCTAGCCTTAGGGTTAGGGTTAAGTTTAGGTTTAGGTTAGGGTTAGAGTTAGCATTAGGGTTAGGTTTATGTTTAGAGGTTCATGTTAGGGTTAAGGTTAGGGTTTGGGTAGGGTTAGGGTTAGGATTAGGAATAGGGTTTGGGTAGGGTTAGGGTTAGGGATAGGGTTATATTTAGGGGTTAAGGTTAGGGTCAGGTTTTTGCTTAAGGTTAGGTTTAGGGTTAGGTTTAGGCCTAAAATTAGGGTTATATTTAGGGATAGGTTTAGGGTTAGGGTTAGGGTTAGGTTTAAGGATAGGTTTAGGGTTAGGGTTAGGGTTATGGTTAGCCTTAGGGTTAGGGTTATGGTTAGCATTAGAGTTAGGGTTATGTTTAGGGTTAGGTTAAGGTTACAGTTAGAGTTAGGGTTAGCATTAAGGTTAGGTTTAGGATTAGTGTTAGAGTTAGAGTTAGGGTTTGAGTTAGGTTTAGGGTTAGAGTTAGGTTTAGGGATAGGGAAAAGGTAGTGTTATGGTTATGGTTATGGTTAGGGTTAGGGTTAGAGCTAGGGTTAGGGGTAGGTTTAGGGTTAGAGTTAAAGTTAGAGTTAGGCTTAGGTTTAGGGTTAGTGTTAGGGTTAGGATGTCACTTATTGAAAACTAACAATACAACACTGTGTAAGTATCTACACGTGTACCTTATTGAAAACTAATGATACAACACTGTGTTGGATTCAACACTTACACCTTATTGAAAACTAAGAATACAACGCTGTGTGATAATCTACAGGTGTACCTTATTGAAAATTAACGATACCACAATGTGTGAGATTCTATGCCTGTTCCTTATTGGAAACTAACGCTACAACGCTGTAGGATAATCTACACGTGTAACATATTGAATAACAACGATAGAACTATGTGTGATACTCTACACATGTACCTTTACACATTTACACGTGTAACTTATTGAAAACTAAAGATCCAACGCTGGGTGATATTCTACACATGTACCTTTTTGAAAACTAGATACAACCATGTGTGAGATTCTACACCTGTACCTTATTGAAAAGTAGAAATAAAAGCTGTGTGATGATCTACACGTGTAACTTATTGAAAACTAAATATACAATTCTGTGTGAGAATCTATAAGCGCAAATACTTGAAAGGTAGCGATGCAAGTCTGTGTGAGAAATTACAAGTATAACTTCTTGAAAACTAACGATACAATGCTGTGTGAGATTCTATACCTGTACCTTATTGAAAACTAATGATACAACGATGTGTGAGAATATACATTTGTACCTTATAGAAAACTAATGATGCAATACTGTGTGACAATCTACAGGTATATCTTATTGAAAACTAAAGCTAGAGCACTGTGTAAGTATCTACACGTGTAACTTATTGAAAACTAACTATACAACACTGTGTGAGATTCTACATGTGAACCTTATTGAAAACTAATGATACAATGATGTGTGAGTATCTACAGGTGTAAATTACTGAAAACTAACGATGCAGCTCTATGTGAGATTCTACATGTGTACATTATTAAAAACAAACAATATTGAAAACAAACCATACAAAACTGTATGGGAATCCACAGGTTTAACTTATTGAAAAGTAAAAATGCAACTCTGTGTGAGAATCTACACGTGTACCTTATTGAAAATAACGAAACAACACATTATGAAAATTGACCCGTGCAATTTCTTGGAAAATATCGATACAAAGCTGTGTGAAAAAGTGCATGCATAATTTCTTGAAAACTAACGGTACAAAACTGTGGGAGAATCTATAACTGCAACTACTTGAAAACTAGTGATACCACACTGTGTGAGAAACTTCATGTCTAGCTTCTTGAAAACTAAGGATACAATGCTGTGTGAGATTCTCCACGTATACCTTATTGAAAACTAACGACACAATTCTGTGTGAGAATCTACAGGTGTAACTTATTGAAATCTAAATATACAACACTGTGTAAGTATCTACACCTGTAACATATTGAAAAATTAACGATATAACACATTTTAAGAATCTAACACTGTAACTTCTTGGAAACTATCAACACAACACTGTGTGAGAATCTACCAGTGTAACTTCTTGGAAACTATCGATACAGCACAGTGTGAGAATCTGTAAGCAAAACATCTATCTATAATTTCTTGAAATCTAACGATACAACTCTGAGTTCTAAACTGAATGCATAATTACTTGAAAACTAACGAAATAACTCTGTGTGAGAAACTACATTAGTAACTTCTGGCAAACTAACGATACAACACTGTCTGATAAACTACACGTGTAACTTATTGAAAATTAACGATACAACACTGTCTGAGAATCTACACGTGTAACTTATTGAATATTAATGATACAACACTGTGAGAATTTATACATGTAATTTATTGAAAACTAATGAGACAATAGTGTCTGAAAATCTACACGTATAACTTATTGAAAGCTAACCATACAAAACTGTGTGGGAAACTACATGTCTAACTACTTGAAAACTAACGATACAACACTGTAGGAGAAACTACACGTGTATCTTATTGAAAAGAATGATACAACAATGTCTGAGAATCTACACGTGTATCCTATTAAAAAGTAACTATAGAAAACTGTGTTTGAATGTTTATGCGTATCTTCTTGAAAATAAAGGACACACACTGTCTGAGAATCTACACGTGTAACTTATTGAAAACTTACTATACAATACTGTGTGAGAAAGTACATGTGTAACAACTTGACAATTAACGATACAACACTGTGTGAGAAACTACATGTGTAAATTCTTGAAAACTAACACTACAGCACTGTCTGAGAATCTACACGTGTAACATATTTAAAATTAATGATACAATACCTTGTGAGTATGTACACATGTAACGTATTGAAACCTAATGTTACAACCCTGTGTGAGAATAACTACATGAAAATAATGACACAACACTGTCTTTAAAATCTACATGTATAACTCCTTGAAAACAAATGATACAACACTGTGTGAGCATCTATAAGCTTAACTTCTTAAAAATTTTCCATACAACCCTGTCTGAGAATTTACAAGTGTAACTTATTGAAAATTAACGACACAACACTCTGTGAGAATCTCCACGTGTAACTTTTTGAAAACTATTGATAAAACACTAGGTGAGAATCTATAAGTGTAACTCCTGGAAAGCTAACGATACAACACTGTCTGAGAATCCACAAGTGTATCTTCTTGAAAACTAATGATATAACACTGTGTGAGATACTACAGGTGTAACTACTTGAATACAAATGGTACAACACTGTGTGAAAAACTACGTGTGAAATAATTGAAAAGGAACGATACAACACTGTCTGAAAATCTACATGTGTATCTTATTGAAAAGTAACGATACAACCCTGTGTTTGAATCTATAAGTGCAACTTCTTGAAAAAATATATCACAACACATTCTGAGAATCTTCACGTGTAACTTATTGAAAAATAAATATATAATACTGTGTGAGAATCTACACGTGTAACGCTTGAAAACAGATGATATAACATTGTGTGAGAATTTATAAGCGTAACATCTTGAAAACTAATGACAAAACACTGTCTGGAGAATCTACGCGTTTAACTTCTTGAAAACTAATGATACAACACTGTGTGAGAATCTATAAGCGTAACTTCTTGAAATCTAACAATACAACTCTGTCTGAGAATCTACATGTGTAACTTATTGAAAACTAACGATAAGAGACTCTGTGAGAAACTATATGTGTAACATCGTGAAAAGTAACGATACAACACTGTGTTTGAATCTATACGTGTATCTTCTTGAAAATGAAGCACTCAACACTGTATGAGAATATACACTTGTAACTACTTGAAAACTAACGATACAACACTGAGAAACTATACGTGTAACTTCTTGAAAACTAATGATTCAACCAAGTATGAGAAACTACGTGAGTAACTTCTTGAAACCTAACGATACAAAGCTGCCTGCACATCTATACGCATAACTAATTGAAAACAAAGGAAACAATACTTTGTGAGAAAATATGTGAGTAACATCTTGAAAACAAACGAGAAAACACTGTGTGAGCATCTATATTCATAACTCATTAAAAACTAACTATACAACACTGCCTGAGAATCTACACGTGTATCTTATTGAAATTAACGATACAACCCTGTGGTTGAATCTATATTCGTAACTTCTTGAAAATACTGGACACAACACTGTCTGAGAATGTACACGTTTCAAGTGTAACTACTTGAAAACTCATGATACAACACTGTGTGAGAATCTATATGTGCAACTTATTGAAAACTAAGGATGCAACAATGTCTGAGAATCTACATGTGTATCTTATTATTAAAAGTAATGATACTACACTGTGTTTGAATCTATATGCATAATTTCTTGATAATAAAGGACAAAACACTGTCTGAGAATTTTCACGTGTAACTTTTTGAAAATTAATCATACATCACCGTGTCAGAATTTCTTGGTTTTTACGAGACAGGGTTTCTTTGTATTGTTGTTAGGCTCTTGGTCCAGGCCGGGCTCTAACTCACAGCGATCCGCATGCCTCTGCCTCCCAAGTGCTGGGATTAAAGTTGTCCGCCACCAACTCCAGGCTGAGAATCTAAACTTATAACTTGTTGAAAACTAATGATACAACACTGTGTGAGACTCTTTAAGCATAATTTCATGAAAAGTAAGGATACAACTCTGTCTTGAGAATATACATGTGTAACTTCTTGAAGAAAACAATACAACACTGTGTGAGAAACTATAAACTTAAGTTCTTGAAAACTAATGAAACAACATTGTCTGAGTATCTACATGTGTAACTTATTGAAAATTAATGATACAACACTATCTGAGAATCTACACGTGTATATTATTGAAAAGTAACCATCCAACCCTGTGTTTGAATCGATATTTGTAAACTCCTGAAAATAGTCGACAGAACACTGTCTGAGAATCTCCACATGTAACTTCTTAAAAACTAATGATGCAACACTGTGTGAGAAACTTCAAGTCTAACAACGTGAAAAATAATTGTATAACACTGTGTGAGAAACTACAACTGTAACTGCTTGAAAACTAATGATATAACACTGTGTGAGAAACTACATGTGTAACTACTTGAAAACTAAGGATGCAACACTGTCTGAGAATCTACCAGTGTATCTTAATTAAAAGTAACGATACAACACTGTGTGAGAATCTACACATGTAACTTCTTGAAAACTAACAATACAACACTGTGTGAGAAACTACTTGCGTAACTTCCTATAACTAATGCTACAGCATTGTGTGATAATCTACCTATGTAGCTCCTTGAAATCTAACAATACAACTCTAAGTTCTACATTGAATGCATAAGTTCATGAAAACTAACGAAGTAACGCTGTGTGAGAATCTATACTAGTAACTTCTGGAAAACTAACGATACAAACTGTCTGAGAATCTACATGTGTAACTTATTTAAAATTAATGATATAACACTGTGTGAGAACTTACACCTGTAATTTATTGAAAATTATGACACAACCCTGTGAGAATCTAAAAAGCATAACTTCTTGAAAACTAATGGTACAACGCTGTCTTGAGTATCTACACGTGTAACTTCTTGAAAATAACGATACAACATTCTGTGAGAATCTATAAGCGTAACTTCTTGAAATCTTACAATACAGCACTATGTGAGAATCTATGTAACTTTCTGAAATCTCACGGTACAACTGTGAGTTCTAAACGGAATGCATTACATATTGAAAGCTAACGAAATAACTTTGTGTGACAAACTACATTAGTAACTTCTGCAAAACTAATGATACAACACTGTCTGAGAATCTCCACGTGTAACTTCTAAAAATTAACGACACAACACTGTTTGAGAAAACACATGCGTAACATCTTGAAAACTAACGATATAACACTGTGAGAGAACCTACATGTGTAACTTATTTAAAACAATGATACAACACTGTGTGAGTATCTATTTGCTTAACTTCTTGAAAATTAACGATACAGCCTTGTGTGAGAATCAGTCTACGTAACATCTGGAAATCTAACGATACAAGTCTGGGTTCTAAACTGAATGGATAACTTCTTGAAAACTAATGAAATTACTCTATGTGAAAAACTACAATAGTAACTTCTGGAAAACTAATGAAACAACACTGTCTGAGTATCTACACGTGTAATGTATTGAAAAGAAATGATACAACACTGTGTGAGAATCTATAAGCATAACTTCTTGAAAACTAATGATTCAACACTGTCTTGAGAATGTACACATGTAACTTCTTGAAAACTAACGAAACAACACTGTCTCAGAATCTACACGTGTAACTTCTTGAAAACTAACGAAACAACACTGTCTCAGAATCTACACGTGTAACTAATTGAAAATTAACGAAACAACACTGTCAGAGGATCTACACGTGTAACTTCTTGAAAATTAAATATAAAACTCTGTGTGAAAAACTACACGTGTATTATATTGAAAAGTAATAAATCATCCCTGTGTTTGAATCTATATGCGTAACTACTTGAAAATAAAGGACTCAAAACTATCTGAGAATCTACACGTGTAACCTCTTGAAAACTAACGATACAACAATGTCTGAGAATCTACATGTGTAACTTATTGAAAACTAGCGATACAGACCTCTGAGGGAAACTACATGTTTAGCTACTTGAAAACTAGTGGTACAACACTGTGTTTTTATCTATATGTGTAAATTCTTGAAAATAATGGACACACACTGTCTGAGAATCTACACGTGTAACTTCTTGAAAACTAATGTACAACTTCTTAAAAAGAAACAATATAACACTGTGTGAGTATCCATGAGTGGAACTTCTTGAAAACTAATGATACAGGTAGGGTTAGGTTTAGGGTTAAGGTTAGCAATATGGTTAGGGTTAGGTTTAGGGTTAGAGTTAGTGTTATGGTTTGAGTTAGATTTAGGGTTAGGGTTAGGTTAAGGATAGGGTAAGGGTAACGTTAGGGTTAGATTTAGGGATAGTGTTAGTGTTAGGGTTTGAGCTAGGGTTAGTGTTAGGTTTAGTGTAAGGTTTATGGTTAGGGTTAGGCTTAGGTTTGGGTTTATGGTTAGGGTTAAGTTTAGATTTTGGTTTAGGGTTAGGTTGTCACTTATTGAAAACTAACGATACAATAGTGTGTGAGAATCTATAAGCGTAACTTCGTAAAAACAACTGATAAAACAAGGTGTGAGAAACTACATGTCTTCCTTCTTGAAAACTAACGTTACAACACTGTGTGAGAAATTACATGAGTAATTTCTTTTAAACTATCGATACAACACTGTGTGAGAAACTACATACATATCTTATTGAAAGCTAAAGACAAAACACTGTATGCAAATCTTAAGTGATACCTCTTGAAAACCATCAAAACAACATTGTGTGAGGAACTATGTGTGTAACTTCTGTAAAACTAACGATACAACACTGTGTGAGAAACTACATGTGTACCTCGTGGAAAACTAAGGATATAACACTGTGTGAGAATCTACACAGGTAACTTCTTCAAAACATGTGTGAGAAACTACATGTGTGATTTCTGTGTGATTTCTTGGAAACTATCGATACAACGCTGTGTGAGATTCTACCCCTGTACCTTATTGAAAACTTATGGTACAATGCTATGTGAGAATCTACAGGTGTAACTTATTGAAATCTAAAGATACAACAATGTGTAAGTATGTACACTTGTAACTTATTTAAAACTAACGACACAACACTTTGTGCGATTCTATATGTATAACTTATTGACATCCAACTCTAAAACGCTGTGCGATAATCTACACGTGTAACTTATTGAAAACTAAAGATACAACACTGTGTAAGTATCTACACGTAGAACTTATTGAGAACTAATCATACAACACAGTTTAAGAATCTACCCGTGTAACTTCTTGGAAACTATCGTGACAACACTGTGTGATAATCTACACGCTTAATTTCTTGAAAACAAACGATACAATGCTGGGTGAAAATCTACATATGTAACTTCTTGAAAACTAACGATACAACACTGTGTTTTGAATCTATTAGTGTAACATCTTGAAAGCAAATGACACAACACTTTGTTCTAAATTGAATTCATAACTTCTTGAAAACTAACAATGCAACACAATGTGAGAATCTATCTATGTAAGTTCTTGAAATCTAACGATACAACTCTGGGTTCCAAACTGAATCCATAACTTCTTGAAGACAAACGAAATTTCTCTGTGAGAAACTACATTAGTATCTTCTGGAAAACTAATGATACAACACTGTGTGAGAATCTAAACCATTGACTTATTTGAAAACTAACGATTCAACTCTGTGTGAGAATCTACATGTGAAAATTATTGAAAATTAAGGATATAATACTGGGCAAAAATCTACAAGTGTAACTGCTTGAAAACTAATTGTGCAACACTTTGTGAGAATCTATATGAGTAACTTCTTGAATACTAAGGACTCAACTCTGTCTGAGAATCTACACGTGTAACTTTTTGAAAACTAACCATACAACGCTTATTGAAAATTAATGATACAACGATGTGTGAGATTCTACACGTGTACCTTTTTGAAAAATGATGACACAATGCTGTGTGAGAATCGACAGGTGTAACTTAATGAAAACTAAAGATACAACACAGTGTGAGAATCTACACTAGTAGCTTACTGCAAAATATCGATACAATACTGTGTGAGAAAATACATGCGTAATTTCTTGAAAACTAACGATACAACACTATGTGAGAAACTAGACGTGTAACTTCTTGAAAACTAACCATACAAGACTGTGTGGGAGTCTACACGTGTTACTACTTCAAAACTAACGATACAACACTGTGTGAGAAACTACACGTGTAACCTCTTGATAAATAACGATAAAACACTGTGTCAGAAACTACACGTGTAACTTCTTGAAAACTAACGATACAAGACTGTGTGAGAGTCTACACGTGTTACTAGTTCAAAACTAACGATACAACACTGTGTGAGAAACTACATGCGTATCTTATGGAAAACGAAAGACACAACACTCAATGCGAATCTTAAGCGACACCTCTTGAAAACCATCAATGCAACACTGTGTGAGGAACTACATGCATAATTTCTTGAATTCTAACTACACAACTCTGTGTGAAAATCGTGTACTTTATTGAAAATTATTTATACAAAAATGTGTGAGAAACTACATGCGTAACTTAGGAAAAACTAACGATGTAACACTGTATGAGAATCTACACATGTAGCTTCTTCAAAACTAGCGTTACAAACTTTTGTGAGAAACTACATGTGTAACTTCTTGGAAACTATCAATACAACACTGTGTGAAAAACTACATGTGTAACTCATTGAAAACTAACGAAACAACTGTGTGTGGGAATCTATAAGCGATACTTCTTAAAAACCATCAATACAACACTGTGTGAGTAACTACATTCATAACTTCTTGAAAACTAACTAAACAACGCCGTGTGAGATTCCACACGTTTACCTTATTGAAAACTAGGAATAAAAGGCTGTTTGAGATTCTACACGTGTACCTTATTGAAACTATCGATACAGCACTGTGTCAGAATCTATACATGTAACTTTTTGAAATATAACGATACACAACTGAGTTCTAAAATGAATGCATAACTTCTTGAAATCTAACGATACAAGTCTGGGTTCATAACAGAATGCATAACGTCTTGAAAACTAAGGAAATAACTCTGTGTGAGTAACTAAATTAGTAACTTCTCTAAAACTAATGATACAACACTGTGTGAGTTTCTACACGTGTAATTTGCGGAAAATTAATGATACAACACTGTGTGAGTTTCTACACGTGTAACTTACTGACAACTAACGATACAACACTGTTGGAGAATCTATACGTGTAACTTATTGAAAATTAATGATAAATACTGTGTGAGAATCTATACGTGCAACTTATTAAAATTAATGATACAACACTGTCTGAGAATCTACAGGTGTAACTTACTGAAAACTAACGATACAGCACTGTGTGAGAAACTACATGTGTAACAACTAGAAAACAAATGATACAACACTGTCTGAGATTCTACATGTGTAACCTATTGAAAATTATCGATACAACTCTGTGTGAGAATCTACACATGTAAATAATTGAAATGTAATGAAACAACACTGTCTGAGTATCTACTTGTATAACTTATTGAAAATTAACGATACAACACTATGTGAGAAACTACATGTGTATCTTATTTTTATCTATATGAGTCAATTTTTGAAAATAAAGTTCACACCCTGTCTGAGAATCTACACGTGTAACATCTTTATAACTAACAATACAACACAGTGTGAGAAACTACATATTTAACTTATGGAAAACTAATACTACAACACTGTGTGAGAATCTATAAGCATAACTTCTTGAAACCTAATGATACAATACTGTCTGAGTAAACCACACATGTAAATTCTTGAAACTACCAATACAACACTGAGTGACAATCTATATATGTAAGTTCTTGAAAACTAACGATACAACACATTGTGAATATCTCCACGTGTAACTTATAAAAATTAACGACAGAACACTGTTTGAGAAAATACATATGTAACGTCTTGAAAACTAACGAAAAACACTGTGTGAAAAACTGCATGTGTAGCATCTTGAAAAGTAATGATACAACACTGTGTGAGAATCTATAAGTGTAACTTCTTGAAAATTTTCCTTACAAACTCTCTTGAGAATCCAAACGTGTAACTTCGTGAAAACTAACGTTACAACACTGTTTGAGAAACTACATGTGTAACTTCTTGAAAACTAATGATACAACACAGTGTGAGAAACTACATATGTAACTTCTTGAAAGATAACGATACTTAGCTGCCTGAACATCTATACGCATAATTTATTGAAAACAAATGAAACAATTCTTTGTGGGAAAATACATGAGTAACATCTTGAAAACAAACGATACAACACTGTGTGAGAGTCTATATTAATAACTCATTAAAAACTAAAGATACAGCACTGTGTAAGAATCTGTATACCTAACTCCATGAAATCTAACGATACAACACTGAGTTATAAACTGAATGCATAACTTCTTGAAACTAGCAATACAACACTGTGTGAGAATCCTCACATGTAACTTATTGAAAACTAACGATAAAACACTGAGTGAGACTCTATATACATAAGTACTTGAAAACTAAGGATACAACACAGAGTGAGAATCTCCACATGAAACTTCTAAAAGTTAAAGACACAGCACTATTTAAGAAACTACATGCATAACATCTTGAAAACTAACGATACAACACTGTGAGAGAATCTACATGTTCAACTTCATAAAAACAAACAATACAACACGGTGTGAGGATCTATGTGCGTACATTCTTGAAAACTAACGACACAACTCGGAGTTCTAAACTAAATGCATAACTTCTTGAAATCTTAGGAAATAACTTTCTGTGAGAAACTACTTTAGTAACGTCTGGAAAACTAATGATACAACACTGTCTGAGAATCTACACGTGTAACAAATTGAAAATTAACAATACAACACTGTGTGAGCATCTACACGTGTAAATTATGGAAATATATTGATACAACACTGGGTGAGAATCTATAAGCATAATTTCTTCAAATCTAATGAAACAACACTGTGTGAGTAACTACATGTGTAACAACTTGAAAATAAACGATACAAAACTGTCTGAGAATCCACACGTGCATCTTATTGAAAATTAACAATACAACCCTGTGTTTGAATCTATATTCATAGCTTCTTGAAAATAATGGACACAACACTGTCTGAGAATCTACACATTTAACTTCTTGAAAACTAATTATAAAACACTGTGTGAGAAAATTCAAGTGAAACTACTTGAAAACTAATGATACAATACTGTGTGAGAAAGTATAACATATTGAAAACTAAGAATGCAGCACTGTTTGAGAATCCACACGTGTATCTTATTGAAAAGCAAAGTTACTCTTTTTGTGACTGTTTTACCTCACGCAGGATGGTTTCTTCTAGTGTCGTCCATTTGCCTGCGAATCTCATGATTCCATTACTTTTTTCTGCTGAATAGTACTCCATTGTGTAGATGTACCACATTTTCTCTATCCACTCTTCGGTTGAGGGACATCTAGGTTGCTTCCAAGTTCTGGCTATTACAAATAAAGCTGCTATGAACATAGTGGAACAGACATCTTTGTTGTATGAATGGGCATCTTTTGGATATATGCCTAAGAGTGGAGTTGCTGGGTGTTGTGGTAGGTTTATTCCCATTTTTCTGAGGAATCTCCACACTGATTTCCAAAGTGGCTGAACCAGTTGGCACTCCCACCAGCAATGGAGGAGTGTCCTCCTTTCACCACATCCTCTCCAGCAAAAATTGTCATTGGTGCTTTTGATTTTAGCCATTCTGACAGGAGTGAGATGATATCTCAGAGTTGTTTTGATTTGCATTTCCCGGATGGCTAAGGATGTTGAGAACTTTCTCAAGTGCCTCTCAGCCATTTTAGACTCCTCTATTGAAAACTCTATTTAGTTTTGCAGCCCACTTTTTAATTGGGTCCTTTGATGTTTTGGAGACTTGCTTCTTGAGTTCTTTGTAAATTTTGGAGATGAACCCGCTGTCAGATGTGGGATTAGTGAATATTTTTCCCATTCTGTGGGCTGCCTTTTTGTCTTGCTGACTGTGTCCTTTGCCTTACAGAAGCTTCTCAGATTCAGTAGGTCCCATTTATTAATTGTTGATCTCACTGTCTGTGCTACTGGTGTTATGTTCAGGAAGCTGTCTCCTGTACCAATTCGTTCAAGGGTACCACCCACTTTCTCTTCTAAGAGGTTCAGTGTGGCTGGATTTATGTTGAGGTCTTTGATCCATTTGGACTTAAGTTTTGTGAATGGCTATAAACATGGATTGATCCGCATTCTTCTAAATGCCAGTCTCCAGTTATGCCAGCACCATTTGTTGAAGATGCTTCCTTTATTCCGTTGTATATTTTTAGCTTCTTTGTCAAAGATCAGATGTTTGAATGTGTGTGGGTTAATAACCGGATTTTCAATTCGATTCCATTGGTCTACGTGTCTATTGTTGTGCCAATACCAAGCTGTTTTCAGGACTATAGCTCTATAATAGAGCTTGAGGTCAGGGATGGTGATGCCTCCGGACGTTGCCTTGTTGAACAGGGTTGTTTTGGCTATCCTGGGTCTTTTGTTTTTCCATACAAAATTGATTATTGTTCTTTCAAGGTCTGTGAAGAACTGTGCTGGGATTTTAATGGGGATTGCATTGAATCTGTAGATTGCTTTTGGCAGGATTGCCATTTTTACTACATTGATCCTACCTATCCAAGAGCATGGGACATCTTTCCATTTTCTGAGGGCTTCTTTAATTTCTTTCTTTAAAGATTCAAAGTTCTTATGATACATGGCATGTACTCTCTCATATATGGAAGGGTCTAGGCCCTGCCCTATATGAAATGACAGACTATGGACACCCCCATGGAGGGCATCACCCTCCCTGGGGGAATGAGGGGATAACGAGGGGGGTTGGGGAAGGGCATGGGAGGAGGGGAGGGAAAGGGAGTGGGACCTGGAACTGACTTGTGAAGCAACCTCGTTTCTTATCTAAATTTAAACTGGAAATTAAAATAAATAAATAAATAAATAAAATAAAGTAAAGTTACTCCACTGTGTTTGAATCTATATGCGTAACTTCTTGAAAATAAAGGACAAAACACTGTCTGAGAATTTTCACGTGTAACTCATTGATAATTAAAGATACAACACTGTGTCAGAATCTACACATGTAACTTATTGAAAATTAACGAAACAAAACAGTCTGAGAATATACAATTAAATTTTTTTCTGTTTTTACGAGACAGGGTTTCTCTGTATTGTTTTTAGGCTCTCGGTCTAGCACGGCCTTGAACACACAGCGATCTGCCTGCGTCTGCCTCCTAAGTGCTGGGATTACAGGCGTGTGTCAAAACCTCCCGGCTGAGAATCTAAACTTATAACTTGTTGAGAACTAACGATACAACACTGTGTGAGAATCTTTAAGCGTAACTTCATGAAAACTAAGGATACAACTCTGTCTTTAGAATCTACATGTGTAACTTCTTGAAAAAAACGATACAACACTGTATGAGAAACTATAAGTTTAAGTTCTTGAAAACTAATGAAACAACACTGTCTGAGAATCTACATGTGTAACTTATTGAAAATTAATTATACAACACTATCTGAGAATTTACACATGTATCTTATTGCAAAGTAACAATACAACCCTGTGTTTGAATCTATATTTGTAAACTCTTGAAAATAATCGACAGAGGAATGTCTGAGAATCTACACATGTAAGTTCTTAAAAACAAATGATACAACATTCTCACTGTGTGAGAAACTTCAAGTTTAACTACTTGAAAACTAATTGTACAACACTCTGTGAGAAACTACAGGTGTACCTACTTGAAAACTAATGATATAACACAGTGTGAGAAACTACTTGCATAACTTCTTGAAAAATAACGATACAAAACTGTGAGAGAAGCGACATGTCTGACTTCTTAATAAGAAACTATACAACACTCTGTGAGTATCTATGTGGATAACATCTTGAAACTAAAGATACAGCACTGTGTGAAAATCTACCTATGTAACTTCTTGAAATCTAATGATACAACTCTAAGTTCTACAGTGAATGCCTAACTTCCTGAAAACTAACGAAGTAACGCTTGTGAGAATCTATATTAGTAACTTCTGGAAACCTAACGATACAAACTGTCTGAAAATCTACATGTGTAACTTATTGTGAACTAAAAATACTTATTGAAGACTAAGGATACAACACTGTCTTGAGAATCTACACGTGTAACTTCTTGAAAAAAATGATACAACACTGTGTGAGAATACTTCTTGAAAACTAATGAAAAAACACTGTCTGAGAATCTACACTTGTAACTTATTGAAAACTAACGATACAACACTGTGTGAGAATCCACAGTTGGATCTTATTGAAAAGAAACGATGCAACCCTGTGTTTGTGTCTATATGTCTATATGCGTAACGTCTGGAAAATATAGGATTCAACAATGTCTGAGAATTACACGTGTACATTCTTGTAAACTAAAGATACAACTCAGTGTGAGAATCTACAAGCATAACTTCTTGAAAACTAATGATAAATGCTGCCTGCTCATCTATACGTGTAACTTATTAAAAACATTGAAACAAAACTTTTTGGGATACTATGTGAGTTACATCTTGAAAACAAACAATAAAACATTGTGTGAGAACCTATATTCATAACTTATTGAAAACTAATGATACAGCACTGTGTGAGAATCTATATATGTAACTTCTTGAAATCTAACAAAACAACTCTGTGTGAGAATCCACACGTGTAACTTATTGAAAAGTAACTATAAAACACTGAGTGAGAATTTATATATGTAAGTTCTTGAAAACTAACGATACAACATAGTGTTTGAATCTCCACGTGTGAGTTACAAAAATTAACGACACAACATTCTTTGAGAAACTACATGTGTAACATCTTGAAAACTAACAATACAACACTGTGAGAGAATCTATATGTGTAACATTGTAAAAACAAGCGATACAACACTGTGTGAGTATCTATGTGCGTAATTTCTTGAAAACTAACAATACAGCACTGTATGAGAATCTATTCAGGTAACCTCTTGAAATATAACGATACAACTCTGACTTCTAAAGTGAATGCATAACTTCTTCAAAACGTAGGAAAAATCTCTGTGTGAGAAACTACATTAGTATCGTCTGGAAAACTAACGATACAAATCTGTCTGAGAATCTATACCTGTAACTTATTGAAAATTAACGATACAACACTGTGTGAGAATCTACACATTTAACTTATTGAAAACTAATGACACAACACTGGGTGAGAATCTATAAGCCTAACTTCTTGAAAACTAACAATAGAACGCGGTCTGATAATCTACACGTGTAACTTCTTGAAAACGATTGACACAGCACTGTGTGAGAAACTACATGTGTAACTTCTTAAAAACTAATGATACAACCCAGTGTGAGAAACTACATGTGTAACTACTTGAAAACTAACGATAAAACACTGTCTGAGAACCTACACGTGTAATTATTGAAAAGTAACGATACAAAATTGTTTTTGAATGTATATGCGTAACGTCTGGAAAATAAAGGACACAATACTCTCTGAGAATCTATACGTGAAATATATTGATAATTAAGGTACAACACTGTGTGAGAATGTACATGTGAGTATCTATGTGTATAAATTCTTGAAACTAATAATACAGCACTGTGTGAGAATCTGTCAACATATCTTCTTGAAATCTAAACTGAATGCATAACTTCCTGAAAACTAACGAAGTAACCTTGTTTGAGAGTGTATATTAGTAACTTCTGAAAAACTATCAATACAACACTGTCTGCAGATCTACACGTGTAACATATTGAAAACTAATGATACAACACTGTGTGAGAATCTAAAATTGCAACTTCTTGAATACTAATGATACAACACTGTCTTGAGAATCTACCTGTGTAACTTCTTAAAAATAACGTTACAACACTGTTTGAGATTATACACGTGTAACGAATTGAAATGAACAAAACAACACTGCGAATTTACAAGTGT
The DNA here is from genome assembly GCF_017639785.1 of Mesocricetus auratus. NCBI lineage: Eukaryota > Metazoa > Chordata > Mammalia > Rodentia > Cricetidae > Mesocricetus > Mesocricetus auratus. Next base: position 36,057 of record NW_024431197.1, read on the forward strand.
AGCTTATTGAAAACTAAAGATACAACACTGTGTGAGAAACTTTTCAGTAAGATACAACCCTGTGTTTGTATCTGTATGCATAACATCTTGAAAATAAAGGACTCAACACATTCTGAGAATCTACACTTGTAACTTCTTGAAAACTAACGATACAACACTGTGGGAGAATCTACATCTGTATATTTTTGAAAACTAACGATACAAACCTGCCTGTACATCTATATGTGTAATGTATTGAAAACAAAGGAAACAACACTTTGTGGGAAACTACGTGAGTAACCACTTGAAAACAATCGATCCATCATTGTGGTAGAATCTTTATTTATATCATATTGAAAACTAATGATACAGCAGTGAGTGAAAATCTAAATAAGTAAGTTCTTGAATATTAACGATAAAACATAGTGTGAGAATCTCCATGTGTAGCTTCTAAAAATTAACGGCACAATACTGTTTGAGAAAATGTATGCATAACATCTTGCAAACTAACAATACAACACTGTGAGAGAACCTACATGTGTAACTTCTTAAAAACATACAACACTGTGTGAGTATCTATTTGCTTAACTTTTTGAAAATTAACAATACAGCTCTGTGTTAGAATGAGTCTATATAACTTCTGGAAGTCTAACGATACAAGTCTGGGTTCTAAACACTGTCTTTAGAATGTACACGTGTAACTTCTTTAAAACTAACGATATAATACTGTGTTAGAATCTATAAGCGTAACTTCTAACCATACAACACTGTCTGAGTATCTACACATGTAACTTATTGAAAATTAATGATGCAACACTGTGTGAGAATCTACACGTGTAACTAATTAAAAATTAACGAAACAACACTGTCGGAGAATCTACAAGTGTAACTTATTGAAAAGTAAATATACAACACTGTGTGAAAAACTACACGTGTATCATATTGAAAAGTATGGATACATCCCTGTGTTTGAATCTATATGCGTAATTTCTTGAAAATAAAGGACTCAACACTGTCTGAGAATCTATACGTGTAACCTCTTGAAAACTAACGATACAACACCGTCTGAGAATCTACACATGCAACTATTTGAAAATTAAACAAACAACACTGTCTGAGAATCTACATGAGTACCTTATTGAAAACTAACGATACAACACTCTGTGAGAAACTACATGTGTAGCTACTTGAAAACTAATGATGCAACACTGTGTTTTTATCTATATGAGTAAATTCTTGAAAATAAATGACACACTCTGTCTGAGAATCTTCATGTGTAACTTCTTGTAAAACTAATGGTACAACACGGTGTGAGAAACTACATGTGTAACTTATTTAAAACTAATGATACAACACTGTGAGAGAAACTACATGTGTAACTTACTGAAAACTAACGATAGAGCACTGTGAGAATCTATATTCGTAACTTCTTGAAATCTAATGGTACAACACTGAGTGAGAATCGACACGTGTGACTTCTTGAAAACTAACTATACAACACTGAGTGAGAATCTACATACATAATTTCATGAAAACTAACGATACAACACAGTGTGAGAATCTCCACGTGTAACTTAGAAAAATTAAGGACACAACTCTGTTCGAGAAACTACATGCGTAACATTTTGAAAACTAACGATACAACTCTGTGATGGAATCTTCATGTGCATCTTATTACAAAGAAATGATATGACACTATGTGAGTATCTATGTGCATAACTTCTTAAAAACTAATGATACAGCACTAATGAAGATATTCAATGATATAAGGAAAACAATATATTTATTTACCAGAGATAGAGGAGCACAAGCTAGGTGTTAGAAGCATGGCTGGCTTCCAAGAGAAAAAGGAGGCTCCTTTTCCTTTCACTTCCTTTTGTATCTATCTGTGTTAATTTACTTGTCCCTGCCCCATGGGCAGTTAGCTTTGTGGGATTACTCCTACAATTCCCCCTTTAGTCTAAATAGAAGATTTAAATTTGATACAAACTCAAACATATACAACATATATACATAGGTATAATTATGTTATAATCTACTCATCCTAAGCTAAACATATCCATTCCACCTAAGTTCTAAACTTATCTGAAATGGATGCCTAAATCTGAACACCTCCTTCCAATCCCAGCCCTAAAATAATTGCAAATTAACACTAACAGGTGTAAATTATCCTCTAATATCCATATTAGGGAGAAGAGACTTGGAATTCTCAAATTTACTTCCTGCTGTAGTTGGACGATGACAATCATGGGGACACCTGGGAAGAAATTGTTAGTGTAATAAGAGTCTTAAGTAGGTCAATTAGTCTCTGTTTGGCAGGAAAGGCTTGACTGAAGTTCTGCATTAGAGTTCTAATTTTGATTGAAGCTCTTGTCAGAAGCTCTGATCAGATTGTAGATGAACTGTATCAGTTCCATGGTCTGGAGATGTGTCGAGTTATGTAGTTCCAAGCTGGTTTCAGGATGGTACTTGTCAGGTGGGGTTGATGATGTTGGGAAGCTTAGATGTATCCAGTCGAATCAGGAGGAGTCAGGGAAGTGAATCCACATTCTCTTTCTGAAGCAGTTGAAGATCGCTGTCAAGAAATCCCCTTATCTCTGGAAAACTGAAATATTAATGTTAGCACAGAAATTTTTAACTTTTCTGTGTATGAATACTGGGAAAGGCGACCCCAAGGAAGATAATACACATGAAGATTAGACTTTTAGAAAAAGAATCAAGTATACAGAGATGACAGTACCCATTTTTGTTTTTTTTCTGTCTTATATCAATGGCTCTTTGATATAATACAGAAAGTCTGAATTGCAATTTAACAATATGATTGGGTTTATATTTTTGGTTGTGAGCCTAGCCTTTAATGGCTGAGCCATCTCTCCAGCCCTATGATTGGGTTTAAAGCAGGACAGCCAATCCAACTCTAAAACCAGCATTAATTATATGAATTGGGACTCAGGTATACTATGAAGCAAAGAAAATAGAAATTACAATAACAAAATAGATTTAGACAATGATAGCATGTAGTAATATTGCGTGTTTGGTGGTCCTCTGGGTAGCTATCCTTTCTTCTTTAGGTATCCATATACCTAGAATATTTTCACTGTTCAAAACTAATTTTTCTTGTAAAGACACAACAGAACACTTCTCTTTCCTTTGGTGAGGTCTCCTAATACATAGCAGTACATAGTAGACTATGACTTTGTAGATGAGCCGTCATCTTTTTTGCTCCTGAGACATTTTCTGTTCTGATCAAATCTTAATTAATTTAGATGGGACCCAAAAGTTTTCTTCTCCTGTGGAAACAAAAGCAAAACACCTTCCCCAACGTAACACATATACTGGTTTCCAGACTGAGTTCATACCATCCTTAAAATACACTGCTTGGTTTAGTTCAGAAGTCTTCCCTGTAGTCCGTGTCTTCTTGCTGGAGTTTTCCCTTTTTCATCAGCATTAAGAAAATTCAACATTTCATACAGGGCCTCATCCTCCCTGGGTAAATGAGGGGATAATGAGGGGTTGGGGGAGGGCTCGGGAGGAGGGGAGGGAAATGGAGAGCGACCTGGACCTGACTTGTGAAGCAACCTTGTTTCTTACCTAAGTTTAAACTGAAAAATAAATAAAAAACAAAATTCAACATTAGTAAAGCATTATGTAACCTGTGTTTGGGGGTCTTTGTTGCCATTGGCTGTTTATGAAGCATCTCTTTTAAGGTTCAGTAAGATCTTTCAATCACTGCTTGTCCTGTGGGATTGTAAAGTATACCAGTTATATATTTATATTTTAATACTGGAAAAATTCTTCCAATTTACTGGAGACATATGCTGGAGCATTGTCAGTTTTTATTGTTTTAGGTATACACATGACAGCCTTCATCTCTAAAAGGTGTGTAATAACAGAATCAGCTTTTTCAGAGCTGAGGGCAGTAACCAATTTGATGCCTGAGAACGTGTCTATGGTGTGGTGTACATATTTTAAACTGCCAGATTCTGGGAAGTGAAATACGTCCATTTGCAAAAGTTCATTTCTATGAATACCTTTATGATTACAACCTGCTGGTAATGGAGTTTGATTGTAGAATGAGCAACTGGGGCAATTTCTTACTATTTCTTTGGCTTGTTGCCAGGTGAGAGAAAAATCCTTCTTTAAACCTTTGCTGTTAACATGGTGTTTCTTATGAAATTCTGAAGCTTCCAACACATAACCTATTAATAAATGATCAATTTCATCATTGCCGTGTGCCTGAGTACCTGGCAGACGTTTATGGGATTTGATGTGTGATATATATATATATATATATATATATATATATATATATATATGTATGTATATATATATGATGAGTCCTGTTTCTGATGGTTTCCTGTAATTGTAAAAACAATGGGGTTAACTCTGTACCATCAGGAACAAATTCTGAGGTCTCAATGTGCAAGACAACTCTCTCTGCATACTGAGAATCCATGGCTATATTGAGAGGCTCTGTAAGTCCTTAAGTACCATGAGAATGGCATATAATTCTGCATTTTGTACAGCGTTTTAAGGGCATTTAACTACTTTACTTATATTTTCTGATTCATACCCTGCCATACCTGATTTGTTTGCATCCGTGTAGAACGTTAGAACTCCAGAAATAGGTGTTTGTCTCACGATACATGGAAGAAATCGAATTGTTTTCTTTATGAATTTGATTCTTTCTGTTTTGTGATAGTTATTACAAATAGTTCCCAAAAAGTCACTGCAAGCTATTTGCCAATACTCAGTATCCTTACATAAGGAGGAAATTTCATCATATTTAAAGGTACAATAATTTCAGCTGGGTATTTCCCAGTCAGTTGATGAAGGCTTAACTTACCTTTTAATATCAAATCAGAGATCTTTTCTATATATGTTTTCAATTTTTTATTCTGTTTATGTGGCAGAAATACCCTTTAATGTCTTCCGTCTGCATTAATATTCCTGAGGGGTATTCTCTAGATAGTAAAATTACCAGAATGCAGCCCAGTATTAGATCCACAAGGTTTACATATGCTTCTAATATTCTCTTTCCTACCAATTCTAATTCTTTTTCAATCTCAGCTGATAGTATTCGTGGGCTGTTTAGGTTTTTATCTCCTTTTAAACCCATTTCAGATGTTTTTGAATCATGCCCTTCTACACCGATAATTGTCTGTAATTGAGAGATTTCTCCCCAAAATTTTTGAAGATCATTAATAGTCCGATAACGATCTCTTCTGATCTGTACTTTCTGTGGTCTACATTTCTGAGCGTCTACTTTATAACCTAAATAGTTAATAGAATCTCCTCTTTGTATTTTTTTCTGAGGCAATTTGTAATCCCCAGCGAGGCAAAGTTTCCTGTACTGCTTCAAACATCTTTTCCAAAGTATCCTTATTTGAATCAGACAATAATATGTCATACATATAATGATATATTAACGAATGTGGAATTTTTTTGTGAATTATTCCTAGACATTTATGTACAAAATATTGACACAAAGTTGGGGTATTTAACATTCCTTGAGGCAGTACTTTCCATTGGAAAATCTGTACCGGTTGGGAATTATTATAGTTAGGCACTGTGAAGGCAAACTTTTCTCTGTCGTTTTCTAGTAACAGTATGGTGAAGAAGCAATCTTTAAAGTCTACAATTATAATTGGCCAATCCTTGGGTATTAGAGAAGGTAGTAGCATCCCAGGTTGTAGAGATCCCATAGGCTGAATTACCTTGTTGATGGCTCTATGATCAGTAACCATTCTCCACTTATCAGACTTATTCTTGACAACAAAAACAGGTGAATTTCATGCACTAGTTGATTCCTCAATATGTCCAGCATCTAGCTGTTCCAAAAGTAACGTCTCCAAAGCCTCTAACTTCTCAGATGTCATAGGCCATTGACCTACCCAGACAGATTCATCTGTTAGCAATTTTAAGGGCAGAGCTTTTGGTTCCTCTGTAGGTTTGACATTAGCATGCTCTTTTTGTACGGCCTGTATGTTTGTCATCTGCTTTCTGTAATGCCTTACAACATTTTTTCTACCATCTAGTTTGTCTATGATTCATATATGATACAGGATGGATGTTAATTTAGGTATTCCATTGCTGTAATAAATCACAATCCCAAAGATTCATAGCAATATCTGCGACATATGGTCTCAAATTTCCTCTCTGCCCTTCTTGTCCAATACATTCTATCCATCTGACACTATGTTTCACATGAGATAAGGTCCTGATTCCATGAAATTGAACATTTACATCTTTAGAGGGCCAAACTGCCAGCCAGTTTTTTTGAGTTATTATTGCTACATCTTTTCCAATGTCTAAAACTGCATAAAATAATTTATTATCCGTTTTTATTACTATTTTGCGTCTATGATGTTCTACAGAAGTTTGCTAGAATATACGTTTTTTGTTTCCTCCAGTATCAACTAGCTCCTCTTAAATAACTAATTATGTTATCCTCAGTGAAATTAGTGTTCACAATAGGCTGTGGATTTTCTAATTGTCCTGAGAGAGGCTGTCCTCCACTGTTACTGGGAAAGATGAAAACACCTTTGATCTCGGGGCCTCTACAGGGAAGCCCCTGGTTGGGTTTACTGGCTGCAAAGGCTTAACTTGTCTGTCTGTGGTTGACCAACATTCTTTGGTCCAGTGTTTCCCTTTTCTGCACCACTTGCAGAGACCAGGAGGCTGAGCCTTTTGTGTGAAGTATTTCTGGTAGTAGCATTATTTCTCATAATGCTTTGTATACAATTCCTACTCAAATGTCCCATTTTAACATAATTAAAACATCTAAGGTTTTGATGTCTTTTGAAACTTCTGAAGAGTGCTTCCCCAACCCAATATGGTATCTCCTCTTGTATGGCCCATTTTTCATCCTGATTCCTCCTAAATCCTTTAGAAATGGCTTCTGTTATCCAGGTTCCTGCCTCTGGATTGTCATTCTCAACATTAGTTGAATTTAAGATCCCTTCCTCCAATGGTGCTGATCTGATCTTTAATGGCCACAGTATCTGTTTGTAATGTGGGTTTGCATTCTCATAACCCAAACATTCTGTAAGAAGTCGCCTAATATTAGGATCAGTTATTTGTAAATCTACTGCTCTGGATAATCTTTGTAAGAATTTAGAGTATATTTCTCTTGGACCCTGTATCACTTTTGAATATGATTCAACTTTTTCCCCTGGTTCATGAACCTTATCCAAAGCATTTAGTGCTGCTGTTTTGCATAAATCAACTGCATACTCATCATAACCAGCTTGGACGTGTGGGTCAGAAAATTGCTTCTCCCTAATAATCTTACTTTCAGAAGCTTGAAAGCCATCCTTCAAACCTTGAAGTTCAATGGCTTGGCTTCCTGTCTCCACAAAGCTTTCCAATGTATTTGGGAAGACTGGTCCAGCACTGCAGATATTAAATCATTCCAATCTGAGGGAGTTATCTTATTAGTAGTAGCCCATGTGTTTAGTAACTGTTTTACATAAGGGCTGTGGACCCCAAAATACATTATCGCTTGTTTTATAGCTTTCATGTCTTTCATGGGAATATGTTCCAATTTATGTGTAGTGTAACCAGTTTGGTTCCTCCGTGATGCTGGCTTTTCTAGCATGGTTACTGTGAAGGACACCTTAGGATGTCTAGTAGCCATATTTCGTTTATTTCCTGGTAGCCTTGCATCTTTTGCCTCAACAACTGATGTTTCAGATGATGTATCTTCTAAATACTTGAAATTTTGCAACCATGTCATCCTTTAGGTCTTGGATTTCCTGCATTAAAAATTGTTCCAAGTCCTTAGAATGTCCATTGAGGTCTTGGATTTCCTGCATTAAATTTGTTCTAAGTCCTTGAACTGTTCATTGAGGTCTTGGATTTCCTGCGTTAAAATTTGTTTTAAGTCTTTGGACTGTTCAGTTAAATGTGATTCCAAACTTTTCATACCATCCTCACTAAAAACTCCAAAGGCATTTATTTTTCCTTCCAGAAAACACATTCGGTCCTGCTAGACAGTCATTATTGTGAGAAATAGATTGAATTGACCCTGCTAATTTTGGAAATTCCTCCTAGCTAGACCCCATCTTAGCCATAAATGTAGTGGAAATTGAATTGAATGTGTCTCAAAGGTTGTCCTGATCAAATTTAACTAAATCCCCTTGTTGCTGAATTTTTGACTCTAGTTTTGAATTGACTCTTCTAATTTGGAAAGTTCAACCTGGTTAGACTTAATCTCAGCCATAAATGCCATAGACATTGAATTAAATGTGCCTCGAATATTGTCCTGATCAAATTCCAAATTATATGTTTTGGTAACTAGATCCTCTTGTACCTGAATTTTTGTCTCTAATTTTTGTATTGACTCTGCGAATTTGGAAAGTTCCACCTGGTTAGACTCATTCTTAGCCATAAATGCAGTAGACATTGAATTAAATGTGCCTCGAAGACTGTTCTGTTCAAATTCAAAATTATCTGTTTTGGTAACTAAATCACCTTTTTCCTGAACTTGTGACTCTAATTTCGAATCATATGCATATATTTCTTCCATGTGATTACATGTATTAACAAAATAATCACAATCTTGGCACACATATATATATATGAAAAATATCATAGTTGTCTTTTACTGCATAATCCATGACATTGGTAATGAAATCTCTAAAATCCTGCAGTTTTAAATTACCTGCCATGTTATAATTAGATGTTCTTACCACCAGTTGTGGATTCCTAAATTGGAAAAATCACGTCTTGTTTTGTCTCAGATTAAAATACCTGTAGTTACCGTGCTTGGCCAGCCAATGTTGCAGGTGTACTACCAAAAACTGCCTCTCTGCCAAAAATCGGATGGTTCCCAAGGAACCTGTGAAAACTTAGTGAACAAATTTGGGAACAAAGCAGAGTTGCAGAAGTTGTAGGATTCGCTGCACTGCAGCAGAGCTCCCAGTGGCTTTAGTAGCTGCTAAGGCAATGGAAGGGAAAAGTGGGTCAGTGATTGTGCAGCAGGACAGCAAGGGAATCAGGCAGTTGGCAGGGGGTGCTGGCAGCAAATGGCCACAGGCAGCAGATGGCCAGGATTCTGCAGTGGGGAGCGGATCCCAGAGGTCCTGTGCATTGGTGGAGGGGAGCAGGTCTCATGGCAGCCATTTGCAGAGTTGGCAGTGTCCCTCCCCAGGATCCGGATTGGCAGCAGAAGACTTGAGGCAGACAGGGCCAGCTGAGGTAGTGTGGAGCCGCTCTTGCAGATGAAATGGCCACGTTTTCAGCGGGATTGGATTTGAATGGAATTCAGGAGAAACGGGAGGAGTGTCCATAATGCAGTTGAGGCTTCAGGGAGAGGCCAGGCTGCTGGAATGCTGATTAGCACTCACCTCGGGATGCCAAGTAAAGCGTCCACACGCCACAGAGGCATGGGCTTCCAATCCACACAGATGCCACCAGATAATGATGATATTCAATGCTATAAGGAAAACAACATACATATATATATATATGTATATATATATATATATTTACCAGAGAGAGATTCGCACAAGCTAGGAGTTAGAAGTGTGGCTGTCTTCCGAGAGAAAAGGGAGGCTCCTTTTCCTTTCACTTCCTTTTATATCTACCTGTGTTAATTTATTTGTCCACCCACTCATGGGAAGATAGCTTTGTGAGGTTCACTCTTAAACAGCACTGTGTGAGAATCTATCTAGGTAATTTTTTGATGTAACAATACAACTCTGACTTCTAAACTGAATGCACACTTCTTGAAAACTAACGAAACAACCCTGTGTGAGAAACTACATTAGTAACTTCTGGAAAACTAACGACACAACACTGTCTGAGAATCTACATGTGTAAATTATTGAAAATTAAAGATACAACACTGTGTGAGAAAAAAAACATGAGTAACTACTTGAAAACAAATCATACAACACTGTGTGAGAAACTACATGTGAAACTAATTGAAAATTAATTATACAACACTTAACTTCTTGAAAATAAAGGACACAACACTGTCTGAGAATCTAAACGTGTAACTTACTGAAAATTAAAGATACGACGCTGTGTGAGAATCTACATGTGTAATGTAATGAAAACTAATGATACAACACTCTGAGAATGTGTAGGCATAACTTCTTGAAAACTAATGATACATCACTGTCTTAAGAATCTCCACGTATAACTTATTAAAAATTATTGAAACAGCACTTTATGAGAATCTATAAGCATAACTTCTTGAAAACTAACGATACAACACTGTCTGAGTATTTATACTGTAACTTATTGAAAATTAACGAAACAAGACTGTCTGAGCAGGAGACAGCTTCCTGAACATAACACCAGTAGCACAGACAGTGAGATCAACAATTAATAAATGGGACCTACTGAAACTGAGAAGCTTCTGTAGAGCAAAGGACACAGTCAGCAAGACAAAAAGGCAGCCCACAGAATGGGAAAAAATATTCACTAATCCCACATCTGACAGAGGGTTGATCTCCAAAATTTACAAAGAACTCAAGAAGCAAGTCTCCAAAACACCAAAGGACCCTATTAAAAAGTGGGCTGCAGAACTAAATAGAGAGTTTTCAATAGAGGAGTCTAAAATGGCAGAGAGGCACTTGAGAAAGTGCTCAACATTCTTAGCCATCCGGGAAATGCAAATCAAAACAACTCTGAGATATCATCTCACTCCTGTCAGAATGGCTAAAATCAAAAACACAAACGACAATTTATGCTGGAGAGGATGTGGTGAAAGGGGGACACTCCTCCATTGCTGGTGGGAGTGCCAACTGGTTCAGCCACTTTGGAAATCAGTATGGAGATTCCTCAGAAAAATGGGAATAAACCTACCACAACACCCAGCAACTCCACTCTTAGGCATATATCCAAAAGATGCCCATTCATACAACAAAGATGTCTGTTCCACTATGTTCATAGCAGCTTTCTTTGTAATTGCCAGAACTTGGAAGCAACCTAGATGTCCCTCACCTGAAGAGTGGATAGAGAAAATGTGGTACATCTACACAATGGAGTACTATTCAGCAGAAAAAAATAATGGAATCATGAGATTTGCAGGCAAATGGACGACACTAGAAGAAACCATCCTGAGTGAGGTAACCCAGTCACAAAAAGAGAAACATGGCATGTACTCTCTCATATATGGATTTTAGACATAGATCTGGGGAGTGCCAGCCTTCAATCCTATGGCCAGAGAGTCTGGGAAACAGAAACTTTATTTAGTGGCTGATCAAAGAAGAGGCATACTCCCTTGGTTAAGTACTGAGCTGAACTCAAGAAAGCCAGTAACAGTGAGGGAGTACTGATGATCAAAGGGATTAAGACTGGGCTGGTATAACCCCCAGAAACAGCTGACCAGACAAAGATTAACTCTTGAATCCCAGGCATCAGCCTGGGAATCCAGCATGGGACTGATCAAGACCCCCTGAATCTGGGTGTCAGTGAGGAGGCCTAGGGAATCTATTGAGCCTTGGGCAGCAGATCAGTACCCATCCCAAGTATACACACGGACTTTGGACTCCCATAGAACAATGTGAGGTGCACTCTCACCCGAACTCTTGGGGAAGGGTCTAGGCCCTGCCCTATATGAAATGACAGACTATGCACACCCCCATGGAGGGCCTCACCCTCCCTGGGGAAATGAGGGGATAACGATGGGGGGGAGTGCTCGGGAGGAAGGGAGGGAATGGGAGAGGGACCTGGAACTGACTTGTGAAGCAACCTTGTTTCTTATCCAAATTTAAACTGGAAAATAAAATTTAAAAAAAACTGCTTGGAAAAAAGGTCAACTTTGAGAGCCTGCTCTAACAAAGATGACTATCTGCATTTCAGTTGCTCAAGCTCCAGCAGATAACCTGCCATTGCTTCTCATGCAAGCCATAAACCCCATGGTCACTTACAAAAAGATAGTAAGTGCGACGGGACTCCTTTGGAAGAAGGGTTTTAGCAGGAGAGAGAAACTAATGGAGGGTGAAAATTACCAACATTCATTCTATACCTGTATAAAACTGTCAATGAATAAAAAAGGAAAAAGGATGAAAAAAAAGACTGTCTGAGAATCTACACGTGTAACTTATTGAAAATTAATGATACAACACTGTGTTTGAATCTATATTCATAACTTCTTGAAAATAAAGGACTGAACACTGTCTGAGAATCTACACGTGTGACTTCTTGAAAACTGACGATACAAAGCTGCCTGCACAACTATACGTGTAACTTATTGAAAAAAGGGATACAACGTTTTGTGGGAAAGTATATGAGTAACATCTTGAAAACAAACGATACAACATTGAATGAGAACCTATATTTGTAACTTATTGAAAACTAACGATACAACACTATGTGAGTATCTATAAATGTAGCTTCTTTAAATCTAAGGATACAACACTGAGTTCTAAACTGAATGCATAAGTTCTTGAAATGTAACAATAGAACACTTTTTGAGAATCCACACGTGTAACTTTTGAAAACTAACAACATAACACTGTGCGAGAATCTACATGTGTAACTTATTGAAAATTAATGATACTCCAATGTCTGAGAATCTACATGTGTATCTCTTGGAAAACAAACCATACAACACTGTGTGAGAAACTACATGTGTAAATTATTGAAAAGCAATGATACAACACTGTGTGAGAAACTACATTTGTAACTACTTGAAAACTAATGATACAACACTGTCTGAGAAGCTACAAGTGTATCTTATTGAATAGTAAGGATACAACACTATGTTTGAATCTATATGTATAATTTCTTGTAAATAAACAACACTACACTGTTAGAGAATCTACACTTGTAACTTATTGAAAATTAAAGAAACGACAATGTTTGATAATTTACACATGTAAAGTATTGAAAACTAATGATACAGCACTGTGTTAGAATCTATAAGCATAACTTCTTGAAAACTAATGATACAACACGGTCTGAGAATCTGCAACTGTAACTTATTGAAAATTAATAAGACAACACTGTGTGAGAAACTACACCTTTATCTTATTGAAAAGTAACAATACAACCCTGTGTTTGAATCTATATGGGTAACTTCTTGAAAATAATAGGCTAAACACTGTCTGAGAATCTACATGTGTAACTTCTTGAAAACTAACGATAAAACACTGTTTGAGAAACTCGATGTATAACGTCTTGAAAACAAATGATACAACACTGTGTGAGAAAATGCATGCATATTTTCTTGAAAACCAACGATACAAAGCAGCCTGCACATCTATACCCTTAACTTATTTAAAACAAAGGAAACAACACTTTTTGGGAAACTATGTGAGTAACATGTTGAAAAATAACAATACAACGCTATGTGAGAATCCACACCTCTAACTTACTGAAAACTAAATTGACAACACTGAGTGAGAATCTGTATACGTAAGTTCTTGAAAATTAATGATACAACACAGTGTCTGAATCTCCACATGTAACTTATAAAAATTAACGACACAACACTGTTTGAGAAACTACATGTGTAACATCTTGAAAAAAACAATACAACACTGCAAGAGAATCTACATGTGTAACTTCTTAAAAACAAACGATACAACACTGTGTGATTATCTGCGTGTGTAACTTATTGAAAACAAACGATACAGCACTGTGTGCGAATCTATTTACGCAACTTCTTGAAATCAAAAGATACAACTCTGAGTTCTAAACTGAATGCATAACTAATTGAAAACTAACGAAATAACTCTGAGTGAGAAACTACATTATTAACTTCTGGAAAACGAACGATACAACGTTGTCTGAGAATCTACACGTGTAACTTAATGAAAATTAATGATACAGCACTGTCTGAGAATCTACATGTGTATCTACTTGAAAACTGACAATACAACACTGTCTGAAAATCTACACGTGTATCTAATTGAAATGTACTGAGTCAACACTGCGTTTGATTCTATATGCATAACTTCTTGAAAACAAAGGACACAACACTGTTTGAGAATCTACACGTGTAACTTATTGAAAATTAAAGATACAACACTGTGTGAGTATATACACATGGAACGTATTTGAAAACTAATGATACAACACTGTGTGAGAAACTACACGTGTATCTTATTGAAAAGTAAGGATACAATCTTGTGTTTGAATCTATATGTGTAATTTCTTGAAAATAAAGTACTCAAAACTGTCTGAGATTCTACATGTGTAAGTTCTTGAAAACTAAAGTTGCAACACTGTTTGAGAAACTACATGTGTAACTTCTTGAAAAATACTGATACAACACAATGTGAGAAACTACATGTGTACTTTCTTGAAAGATAACGATACTAAGCTACCTGCACATATACGTGTAACTTATTGAAAACAAAGGAAACAATACTTTTTGGAAAAATTCGTGAGTAACATCTTGAAATCAAACGATACAACACTGTGTGAGAATCTATATATGTAACTCATTAAAAACTAACAATACAACACTGTGTGAGAATCCACACGTGTAACTTATTGAAAAGTAATGACACAACACTGTGTATGAAACTACATGTGTAGCTACTTGAAAACTAACGATACAACACTGTCTGAGAACCTACACGTGTACCTTATTGAAAATGAACGATACAACACTGTGTGAGAATCTACATGTTTAACTAATTGAAAATTAATAAGTAGCGATACAACACTGTGTGAGAATATATAAGTGTAAGTACTTGAAAACTAGTGATACAACACTGTGTGAGAAACCACATGCCTAAATTCTTGAAAACTAAGGACACAAGTCAGTGTGAGATTCTACTCGTGTACCTTATTGAAAATTAACGATACAATGCTGTGTGAGATTCTACACGTGTTACTTATTGCAAACTAACGATACAACGCTGTGTAAGATCTACATGTCTCCCTTATTGAAAACTAACGATACAACGCTGTGTGAGAATCTACCTGTGTACTTTATTGAAAACTAATGATACAACGCTGTGTTAGATTCTACACGTGTACCTTAATGAAAACTGATGATACAATGCTATGAGAGAATCTACACGTGTAAAATATTGTAAACTAGACACTTGTAACACTTTGAAAACTAATGCTACAAATCTGCGTGATAACCTACCATGTAACTTATTGAAAACTAACGATTCAAACCTGTGTGAGATTCTACATGTGTAACATATTGAAAACTAATGATACAATGCTGTGTGAGAATCTGCAGGGGTAACTTCTTGAAAACTAACGATACAACACAGTGTGAGAAACTACACGTGTACCTTATTGATAAGTAATGATACAACACTGGGTGAGAATCTATAAGTGTAAGTACTTGAAAACTAGCTATACAACACTGTGAGAGAAACTATATGCCTAACTTCTTGTAAACTAACGATACAACGCTGTGTGAGATTCTACATGTGTACCTTATTGAAATCTGATAATATAATGCTGTGTGAGAATCTACACATGTACCTTATTGAAAACTAAGGATACAGTGCTGTGTGAGATTCCACACGTGAACCATATTGAAAACTGTCGATACAACACTGTGTGAGATTCTACACGTGCAACCTATTGCAAACTAACCCTACAACGCTGTGTGATAATTTAAAAGTGTACCTTATTGAAAACAAACAATTCAATGCTGTGTGTGATTCATCACGTGTACCTTATTGAAAAATAACGATATAAAGATATTTGAGAATCTACACTTGTACCTTTTTGAAAACTAATGAAAAAACGCTATGTAGGATTTTACACGTGTTCCTTATTGAAAACAAACAATACAATGCTGTGAGAATATACAGGAGTAACTTATTGAAATCTAATTATACAACTCTGTTTGAGATTCTACCAGTGTAACTTCTTTGAAAATATCGATACAACACTGTGTGAGAGTCTACACATGTAACTTCTTCAAAACTAGCTTTTTAAACTTTTGTGAGAAACTACATATGTAACTTCTTGGACATTTTCGATACAACACTGTGTGAGAAACTACATGCCTAACTTCTTGAAAACTAACTAAACAACTCTGTGTGAGAATCTATAATCGATAATTCTGGAAAACCATCAATACAATACTGTGTGAGGATCTACATGTGTAACTTCTTGAAATTTAACGATATAATGCTGTGTGAGTTTCTACTCATATGCCTTATTGAAAACTAAAAATACAGTGCTTTGTGAGATTCAACACGTGTACCTTATTGTAAATAGCAATACAAGCTGTGTGAGAATCTACAAGTGTAACTCATTGAAAACTAACGATACTACAGGGTATGAGATTCTACACGTGCATCCTTTTGAAAACCAACCCTACAACGCTGTGTGATAATCTACAAGTTTACCTTATGGAAAACTAACGATACAACGCTGTGTGATATTCTACACATGTACCTTATTGAAAACTAACGATACAACATTGTGTGAGATTCTACATATGTACCTTTTTGAAAACTAACGACATAATGCTGTGTGAGAATCTACACGTTTAACCTATTGAAAACTAACAATACATCACTGTTTGAGATTCTACATGTGTAACCTATTGAAAAATAATGCTACAACGCTGTGTGATAATTACACCTGTACCTTATTGAAAACAAACAATACAAAGCTGTGTGCGAATCTACATGTGTACCTTATTGATAACTAACGATACAGCAATATGTGAGAATCTATAAGTGTAACTAGTTGAAAGCAAGGAATACAGCACTGTGAGAGAAACTACATGTGTAAATTCTTGAAAACTAACGCTACAACGCTGTGTGAATTTCTACACCTGTACCTTATTGAAAACTAACGATACAATGCTGTGTGAGAAACTATAGATTAACTTATTGAAAACTAACAATCCAACACTGTGTGAGAATGTACACATGTAAATTATTGCAAACTAACTATTCAACGCTGTGTGAGATTCTACACGTGTACCTTATTGAAAAGTGACGATACAATGAAGTTTGAGAACCTACAGGTGTAACTTATTGAAAAATAATGATACAACACTGTATGAGAATCTAAACGTGTAACTTATTCAAAGCTAATGACACAGCAGTGTGTGTGATTCTACACTTGTAACTTTTTGAAATCTAAGGACAAATTCTTTGAGGGAATCTCTAAGCATAATTTCTTGAAAACTAACCATACAACTCTGCGTGACAAAGTACACGTCTAATTTCTTGAAAACTAATGATACAACACTGTGTGAGAATCTACATGTGTAACTTCTTGGAAACTATAGATACAACACTGTGAGAAACTACATGCATTTCTTATTAAAAAATAACGACACAACACTGTATGTGAATCTTAAGTGATACCTCTTGAAATCTATGAATACAAATCTGTGTAAGGAACTATACATGTACCTAATTGAAAACTAATGATACAAAACCTGTAAGAATCTATAAGTGTTACTACTTGAAAACAAGTGATACAACACTGTGTGAGATTCTACACGTTTTCCATATTGAAAACTAACAGTACAATGCTGTATGAGATTCTACACGTGTACCTTATTTAAAACTGAAGATGCAATCCTGTGTGAGAATCTACATGTGTAACTTATGGAAAACTAACGATATGACTATGCGTGAGAATCTACACATGTAATTTCTTCAAAACTAGTCTTGTAACGTTTTGTGAGATACTACATGTGTAACTTCTGTGATATACCACTGTGTGAGAAACTACAAGCATAACTTGTTGAAAACTAATGAAACAACTCAATGTGAGAATCCAAAAGTGAAACTTCTTGAAAACCATCAATTCGACACTGTGTAAGGAACTACATTCATAACTTCTTGAAAAATAATGGTACAACGCTGTGTAAGATTCTGCACGTGTACCTACTTGAAAACTAATGATACAACGCTGTTTGAGAATCTACACCTGTAACTTATTGAAAAGAAACCATACAAAGCAGTGTGAGATTCTACATGTGTACATTATTTAAAACTGAAGATGCAATGCTGTGTGAGAATCTATATGTATAACTTACGGAAAACTAACAATGTAACACTGTTTTAATCTACACATATAACTTCTTCAAAACTAGCCTTATAACCTTTTGTGAGAAACTAAATGTGTACCTTATTGGAAGTCATCGATACAATGCTGTGTGAGATTCTACATGTGTACCTTATTGAAAACTAACGATACAATGCTGTGGTAGAATCTACAGGTGTAACTTATTGAACATTAACTATCCAGCACAGTGTAAGAATCTACACGTGTAAATTATTGAAAACTAACAACAAAACACTGTGTGCGATTCTACACTTTTAACTTATTGAAAACAAATGCTACAAGGCTGTGTGATAATCTCCACGTGTACCAATTCTCAGAGCCCCATAGGTTGCCCAGGCCTTCTCACTGACACTCACATTTGGGGGTCCAGATCAGTCCCATTCTGGCCTCCCCACTGTCGGTCTGGGGTCCAAGAGCACTCCCCTGTTCAGATCAGCCGTCTCTGCTGGTTTTGCCAGCCCATTCCTTGCCAATTTGCTCATCACTCCTCTCTCTCTGTCACTGGGTTCCTTGGGTTCAGTTCAGTGCTTAGTTGTGTGTTTGCCTCTGCTTCCATCAGTCCCAGGATGAAGGCTCCCGGATAGTTATAGACATCAAGTTCATTATCAGGAATGGGCATTCGAGGTGGTCCTTCCACTATTGCTTAGCTTGCCAATTGATGTTATACCTTTAGATCACTCGAGGTCACTCTGGTGCCTGATCTGTCTTCGATCCTATGATTCCCTCTTCCCCCTATGAGATGGCTCAGAGGTTAAGAGCACTGACTGTTCTTTCAGAGGTCCTGAGTTCAATTCCCGGCAACCACATGGTGGCTCACGTGTACCAATTAAAAACTAACGATACAACAGTGTGTGAGATTCTACATGTGAACCTTATTGAAAACAAATGATACAAAGCAGGTGAGAATGTACAGATGTAACTTAATGAAAACTAACGATACAGCATTGTTTGAGAATCTACACGTGTACCTTATTGAAAAATGAAGATACAACACAGTTTGAGAATCTACCCGTGTAACTTCTTGGAAAATATCGATACAACACAATGTGAGAAACTACATGCGTATTTTCTTGAAAAACTAATGATACAAAACTCTGTGAGAATCTATAAGTGTAACTACTTGAAAACTAGCGATAAGCACTGTGTGAGATCCTACACGCATAACTTCTTGAAAACTAATGATACAACGCTTTGTGATATTCTACACATGTACCTTATTGAAAACTAACGACACAACTCTGTGTGAGAATTTACATGTGTAACTTATTGAAAACTAACGATACAACCCTGTTTGATAATCTACACGTGTACCTTATTGAAAACTAACCATACAACACAGTTTGAGAACCTACCCTTGTAAATTATTGGAAAATAGCGATACAACACTATGTGAGAAACTACATGTGTAACTTCTTGAAAACTAACTAAACAACTCTTTGTGAAAATCTATAATTGATACTTCTTGAAAACCATCAAGACAACACTGTGTGCAGAATTACATGTGTAACCTATTGAAAATTAATGACATAACGCTGTGTGAGATTCTACTCATATACCTTATTGAAAACAAAGTATACAATGTTTTGTGAGATTCAACACGTGTACCTTATTGAAAAATAGCAATACAAGTTGTGTGAGAATCTACAGGTGTAACTTACTGAAAACTAAAGATACAATGCTGTGTGTGAATCAACACGATTAACCTATTGAAAACTAACAATACAACACTGTGTGAGATTCTACACGTGCAACTTATTGAAAACTAGTGATACAACACTGTGTGATAGTCTACATCTGTACTTTATGGCAAACTGACAATACAATGCTGTGTGAGAATCTACAGGTGTAACATTGAAAAATAACGATACAACATTTTATGCGAAACTACACGTGTAACTTATTCAAAGCTAACGACACAAGACTGTGTGTGATTCTATACTTGTAACTCATTGAAAACAAACGCTACAATGTTGTGTGAGATTCTACATGTGTACCTTATTGAAAATTCATGATACAACACTCTGTGAGAAACTACAAGTGTAAACTATGGAAAAATAGTGATATAGCATTGTGTGAGAATCTACATATGTAACTTATTCAAAACTAGCCTTATAACCTTGTGTGAGAAACTACATGTGTAACTTCTTGGAAACTATCGATGCCACAGTATGTGAGAAACTAAATGCATAACTTGTTGAAAACTAACAAAACAAATCTGTGTGAGAACCAATAAGCGATATTTCTTGAAAACCATCAATACAACACTGTGTGAGGAACTACATGCATAACTTCTTTAAAACTAACAATACAATGCTGTGTGAGATTCTACACGTGTACCTTATTGAAAACTAACGATACAATACAGTGTGAGAATCTGTAAACGTAACTCCTTCAAAATTAACGATATAATGCTGTGTGAGAATCTACAGGTGTAACTTATTGAAAACTAAAGATACAACACTCTGTGAGAATCTACACTTGTAACTTATTGAAAAGTAACGATAACACTCTGTGAGAAACTACGTGTGTAACTTATGAAAAACTAACAATATAACACTATGTGAGAATCTACATATGTAACTTCTTCAAAACTAGCCTTATAAGCTTGTGTGAGAAACATATGTGTAACTTGTTGGAAACTATCGATACAACAGTGTGTGGGAAATTACATGCATAACTTGTTTAAAACTAACGAAACAACTCCGTGTGAGAATCTATAAGCGATACTTCTTGAAAACCATCAATACTACACTGTGTGAGGAAATACATGCGTACCTTCTTGAAAATTAATGATACAATGCTGTGTGAAATTCCACACTTGTACCTTAAAGAAAATTAAGGATACAATACATTGTGAGAATCTGTAAATGTAACATCTTGAAAATATACAATACAAAGCTGTGAGAATCTACAAGTGTAACTTATTGAAAACTAAAGATACAATCCTGTGTAATTATCTACACGTGTAACATATTGAAAACTAACGATACAACGCTGTGTGAGATTCAACACGTGTACTTCATCGAAAACTAACGATACAACGCTGTGTGAGAACCTACATGTGTACCTTATTGTTAACTAATGATACAACAATGTGTGAGAATCTATAAATGTAACTATTTGAAAGCAACCAATACAACACTGTGTGAGAAACTACATGTGTAAACTCTTGAAAACTAATGATACAATGCTGTGTGAGATTCTACAGTGTACCTTATTGAAACCTAGCAATAAAAGCTGTGTGGGAATCTACAGGTGTAACTTATTGAAAACTAAAGATAAATCACTGTGCAAGTATCTACACATGTAACTTATTGAAAACTAACGCTACAATGCTGTGTAATAATCTACACGTATACCTTATTAAAAACTAATGATACAACGCTGTGCAAGATTCAACATGTATACTTTATCGAAAACTAACGAAACAACGCTGAGTGAGAATCTACACTATTTCTTAACACAACCACGTGAAAAGCAGAAGTCTACATCATCAGAGAGGCAGTCACAAATTAGCCTTGTTTCTTAGCATCTTTCATGCTGCAATGCAAATTGGACTTTCTCCCAATATCTGTGAGAAGAGGTAAGGGCTCCTTCAGCCACTGCTTCATCCCTCTTAGTAATCCTGCAAAACTAAAATCCTGTCATAAAAGGATATATCAATGATCCAAATTTCACCAACAGCCTTCCTGAATCTACTGCTCTGATTACTCATTCCACTCTCACTAAAATAGGAACTCATACTACACTTGCCAAGACAATATTAATCTGCTATACTATCACTTGAATGCCTTTTCCTATTTCCGTCTCCTTATAAGACTAAATTGTGATTCCTGAGCCCTAAGCTCAATAGCTCCCATTTTATGATCAAAGACAAATTTCATCAGATGATGTCAGTAGGAAAACACAGAAGGCCCAGCAAAGAGACACCTAGAATCATCCTTGTTGTGTCAATATTTCTTTAAACTCAGTCCCTCCTTGTGATCAAATATCAATTAACAAAAAGGAATTAAATACAGATGGATCCCAAAAAAACAGATCTGAGGACAGAGCTTACATGGGGAAAATTGAAATATAAGTACACACATCCCATGTGGATTAGTTTTCCCTTTATCTGTTTCCCAAGTTGAGACATGATCTAGATCATATATGACAATCTAAGTTCAATGAGGTGACAACTAAGGATGCAAAAGTATCAACAAAATTACTGCATAAATATTTCAAATTTCACATCAATGTGATTTTCATAGTACCTTGAAAGTCAAAGTTATGTGGTAAGGTTTAAAGTAACTCCCACAATCTTTCTTCTGACTTGGAGAGGGAGCTGTGTATCCTTCCTCACTTGAGCACTAGATTTAGGTGTCCATTCAAAAAGTTGACATTAAAATGGAGATGCTGGATTTGTTTAGTGTTGAGAACTAGAGTATGTGCTCTCTAAAACACCAGTGTCTATGCATTTGTTTTCAAGGCCCTATAAATATATGTTTATTTAATTTAGAAGCAATCACTGAAATTTTCTCTCTTGCCACAGGAAAGGAGTATCAATGCAATGGTGACCACATTTCTGCATGTATTCATATACAATTCCTGTATATAGCCTGTCTCACATATGTCCAATAGCCCATAGGGATTATAGACAGGGAGTAACCTAAACTCGTGCACTTGATAAATCATATGTAATTCATAATTTTTTCTGCTAGGACCACTAAAGCAAATATTTTATTTATACACAGGATTGCCTGAACTAAACTATATATTTGTCTGTACAAGTAATAATCTTTTCCCTTAATCATGGATTTTGCAATGCTTTTTGGGTTTCCTCATGATGTCTGATGATAAGATGTCATATTCAGTCCTAACCCACACATTCGAAAATTATGGAGGCACTCTGAAAATCAAGCAATTGTAGTTTCTACTTAATGTGGATAAAATATAAGGAGAATCAGATCACAGGAGATCCAAATTAATAATATGAAATGACCCTAAATCTCAACTTCTATGTCTTCTACTCCATGAATACAGTCTGTTTCCTCTTGTACTATCTGGGTAAAGAGGCAGTCACAGAGTATTTATATGCTGATGTAATCAGTTCTGTGCTATTCTCCATACACCATTATCCTTCTTCATAGTCTCACTTCTCAAAGCTAGTCACATCAGAAGTCTCTAATTTTTCATCAACTAGATTCTTAACTCTGCAATTACTTCCATCCCTCCATATACTTCTCCTGCATGCTACCTTGTTCTCAATGACTTAGGTTGAGCCTTTGGTACAATTCTCATATTCTGTTCACCCATCACAATCTGCAATGTCTCCAGATAGGGAGCATTCATTAGGGAATACAAAGGAAGGTTTAGAAGACTCATGTTACAACCATGATCAACAGATTGTTATTTTGTTTGCCATAAATTGAGCCCTGCATAGTTTTGGGATAGCCAGCATTGGCATTTCCTGCAGAACACAGACAGCCAATGTTTCTTCTTTCACCAGTCTACTTCTCATCAGTTTCCATAAAGTGGATAGGACCTGGAAACTCAATCTTCACCTCCAAAAAGCAGATATTATGTAAACATATAATGAACAAAATACTTATAGGCAAACAATTTTTAGAAGCATCTTTTTTGTGTGTTCTCATGACAAAAAGCAAACTGACTACTCTGGCAGTTGTAGAAATGTTCTTTTCCCCATTACTCACTGTCTGTCATTATCAAAGCCACACTGTCCTCTAAAGCCTCCTATAGGATTGCTAAACAGCCATTTAAATACATCTTCCTTGTTATTTTGCCCAATTGCAATCATGGCTAACTTGAATCCTACTCCATTGAGATGTGGGTAAGAAGAGGCTCAAACTTTTGTGGGAAATAATCACTAAATACCTGTGCTGATCCTCAATGGAAAATGTAATGCCCTGGCTATGCTTTGAGTTCAATCAAAGAAAGTAGCTAGAAATGTGGTGATAATGTGTTAAATGGATTCAATTACTTTATGTCCCAAAGCCTTAGGTCAGGAGACATGCTGAGTTCCAGCCTGCTGTTTTGAGATAGAGGATTGGGAATTGAGAATTTTTTACTATATCGTGATTCATAAGCTAGTGTTCTGTGCTATAATATTTTCTTTATTTTACTTAATAAATTTATGATAATTTAGAATTAAAATTTTCAATGCTATATCTAGTGGTGCTTGTATATAAATACGGTGCTTGCCCAGCTTGTTGAAATTCATATATTGCTGCATTCTCAGAACTATAGAAAGAGGTATAGTCAGATAATGGTCTCAGTATTCAGAAGGAAGTGGTAGAATGGTCAGTTTTTTCATGACTCTTGGCTACATATGGAGTTGTCTTCTAGCCTGGGCTACATGAAGTTTGCTGCTTCACTATAGCCATATCAAACAATGGAAGTAAATAGAAACAAAAACAAAAGGAGAAAAATTAAGATTGAATGAGAGGCTGTCTCTGTTGCTGAGATGGTGTAATGGCTATTCCTCATTGTCAGTTTGATTACATATAAAATGAACTATAATTTCTATATAGAGCACACAGTTGTGATCCAGATATTGATGTAGGAACATAACGTGCCTTTGCTCCATATTTTGATGTTGGATGACACATGACTTTTATCCATGCCTTTAGGTTGCTCTCTCTGCCTGGACTCTTAGGGAAGTGCCTGGACCCTACCCTGAGTAAAATTATAGTCTTTAGATATCCCCTATGAGGTAGGAGAATGGGGGGATGGTGGGGGGTGCGGGAGGAGGGGAGGGAGAGGGAACTGCGATTGACATATAAAACAAGCTATTTAAAATTAAAATAAAAATAAATCAGAAACTTATGGCACAGGAATAAAATGATCATAAAATAAATTCAAATAAAAGTAAAAAAAAAAGAATCTCATAAAGACAGCATGGAAAGCCAAGAGAAACAATCAAACAAATGAAGGAGACAATTCAACCAGATCAAGTCCTGAAAACAGAAATAGAGACAATAAAGAAAACACAAACTGAGGGAATGCTGGAAATAGAAAAAGCTGAATAAATGATCATGAACTACAGATGCAATCATACACCAACAGAATAAAAGAGATGGAAGACAAAATCTCAGGTGCTGAAGATAAGCTAGAGGAAATAGGCTCATCGAACAACAAAAAGCTTAAATACAACAAATTTTAACACAAAATATCAAGGAAGTATGGGATATTGTGAAAAGACTAAACCTAAACATTATAAGTATAGAAGAAGATGAAGAAGCCCAGCTTAAAGTTGCAGAAAACAAATTGAACAAAATGATAAAAGAAAACTTTCCCAAGCTGAAGGAGGACATATCTATGAAAGTACAATAAGCTTACTGAACACCAAATAGACTGGACCAAAAAAAAGTTTCCTCACAACAAAATAATCAAAACAGCAAACATACAGAATAAAGAGAATATTAAGAGTAGCAAAGGAAATGTACAAGTAACATATAAAGGCAGATCTATCAGAATCATACCTGTCTTCTTCATGGAAACTCTGAAAGAAAGAAGGTCCTGGATACATGTTCTACAAACACTAAGAGAGGACTGATTCATGCCCAGCACCTTATAGCCAGCAAAACTCTCAATCACGAAAGTTGCAGAAAGCAAGGTATTCCATGGCAAATCCAGATTTACACAATATATATGCACAAGCCCAACCTTACAGGAAGTTCTTGAAGGAAAACTCCAATCCAAGGAGGTCAACTACACCACAAAAACACAGGCAATAGATAATCTCACCTCAACAAAAGCCAGAAATTGGGGAAAGACTCACATGCAATACTACCACCAAAAACAAATTCAAAGCAAACAAGAATCAACAATCCATAGTCATTAATATCCATTAATTTCAATGATCTTATCTCACCTATAAATGGACACAGCATAACAGAGTGGATATGAAGACAGTATCCATCCATCTGTTGCATCTAAGATACACACCTACCTTCAAAGACAGATGTTACCTCAGAATTAAGGGTTGTAAAAATAATATCCAATCAAATGGGGCTAAGAAGCAAACAGGTGTGGCCATCCTAATATAAATCAAAATAGACTTCAAAGTTAAATTAATCAAAATACATGAAGGTTTTTTCATATTCATCACAGAAAAATCCATCAGCATGAAGTAAAAGTTCTGAACATCTATACACCAAATACAAAGGCACCCACACTGGTAAAAGAAATATTACTAAAACTCCAATCACACATTAAGTCACACATACACACACACACACACACACACACACACACACACACAAACTTATATCAGGAGACTTCTATACCCAACTCTCACCACTGGACAGGACTGTGAGACAGAGACTTAAAAAAGAAATGAAGGAACTAAAAGAATTTATGACCCAATTAGATTTTACAGACATCTATAATACATTCCATCCAAACACAAAAGAATATACTTTTTTCTCAGCCCCACATGGAACATTTTCTAAAATCAACCACATACTTGTTGATAAATCAAGCTTAAACAGATGCAGAAAAAAATTGGAATAACCCCTGCATCTTATCAGACCAACTTGGCTGAAAATTAGAATTCAAAAACAACACAGACTGTAGAAACTCCACAAACTCATGGAAATTGAATTATGCCCAAATGCATTACTCCCGGAAAAGGAAGAAATAAAAAAAGAAATCAATGACTTCATAGAATTCGAAAATACCCAAACCTGTGAGACACTCTGAAGTCAGTTCTAAGAGGAAAGTTCATAGCAGTAAGTGCTCACATAAATAAACTGGAGAATAGCCACACTAGATAATTAACAAAACTCCTGAAAGCTCTAGAACACAAAGGAGCAAACTCATCCAGGAGGATTAGATGCCAGGAAATAGTCAAAATAAGAGCTGAAATAAAAAAAAGAAAACAATACAAAGAATCAATGAAACAAAGAGATGATTCTTTGAGAAAATAATCAAGATAGACAAATCTTTATCCTAAAGAAGAGAGAGAGGATGCATATTAAGAAAATCAAAACATGATATGTACTCATTCATATATGTTTTCTAGACATAGTGAAAAATATTACTAGTCTAGAATCCACACCGCCAGAGAAGCTGGGAAACAAGAAGTACCATAAGGGAGACATAAATGCTCTCCCATTGAAGCAGAAATAGACAAGAGCCCCAGAATAAATGGGGAGTATGGAAGGATGTGGAATAAGGTAGGAGAAGCCAGAGAGAAGAATAGGAGGGAGGGTGTAGAATATGAAGGATCATGAATATTGATTAAAGGAGACTATAAAAAGAGACACATCAATAGAAGGATTCACTATAGGTCTAAAGAAAAATAGAGGTAATTATACAAAGATTCAAATGAATTACCATATCTAGGACCCTAAGCAATAGTTGAGAGGCTACCTAAAATGTCCTGTCCTCTAATGTGAATGATTGCTACCTTAAATGCCATCCTAAAGCCTTCATCCAGTAGCTGATTGAAGCAGAAACAGAGATCCATAGCCAAGCACTAAGCCAAAGTTCTGGAATTTAGTTGCAGAGATGGAGGAGTGATGAAAAAAGGGGTCAAGACCATGATGGGAAAACCCGTAGAAAGACCTGACCTCAGCAACTGGGAACTTATGGACCTAAGTCTGATGGCTGCAGAACATAGACCCAAACCATGTCCCCTGAACATGGGTGTCAGTTAGGAGCAATGGGCAGCCTTTGGGACCTCTGGTAGTGGAAGCAGGATGTATCTCTAATGCAGAAACTGAATTTGGGATCCCGTTTCCCATGGAGTGTTACTCTCTTAGCATAGATACACAGGGGAGGGCCTAAGTCCTGCTCCATATGACTTGAGAGACTTTAGTGGTTCCTAATAGAAGGCCTCATGCTCCCTGGGGAGAGGGTGGGGGATGGGATGGGGTGTCTTTGGGGGGGTATAGGTGAGAGGGAAGTTGCTGTGATTGATATGTAAAATAAAATTGCTTCTTTTTTAAGATTAAACGAAATATTTTATTATCTATCCTATCTGTGTGAGTCTAAAGTCTTATTTGTAGCTTATCTTTTATCATAACTAAGGAAAACTATATAATTACAACTGTCTTCAACTCCATCAAAGACCACAGAAGGATAATATATAAACACTAGAATATACAGAGACATCTTGCTACCTGGACAGCCACCCAAAGTTCCTCTGTAACGTTGGTGCCTCCATCTTCAGCCCATAGGCCACAGTGTGTCTGGGAGACTTCTCAGCAAAGCAGGAAGTTTCAAACTGTCCATCAGTATTGGCAGTCTGTCAGTCAGTTTTCTGTGTCCTAACGAAAGTCTGGTAGACACTTTCATGAAGCAGAAACCATGAAGGACGGTCCAAATTCAGTAGTCATTTTCCTGTGGGTCCTGCATGTGCAGATTATACAGCAACAGTCAAACAGTGTAGGCAAGAGCAATTTCTTGCCAAAATGGCTAATCTTGCCATGTTGAAAGAAAATTCCATATAGAGTTTCTTCAATGCCCATCTCCCTCTTCAGACATAATTGGTGCTGCCAGGAGCAAACATTTCTCATTGTCAAGAAAAACCCTAAACCATTTTAAATGCCATTTTTCTGAAGATCTTTTAAAGGTTTGAAGACTATCTATCTTTTTTAACATTTTTTAATTTCAATTAGCTTGTTTTACATGTCAATCCCAGTTCCCTCTCCCTCCCCTCCTTCCTCAACCACCTACTATCCCCCCATCCTCCCACCCTATTGCCAATTCCTTCCACATAGGGGATATATATATAGAGTCTATCATTTTGGTCAGTTGTTTGATCATTGCAAGAAAAGCTAATTTTTATATAGTTTTCTGGATTGAATTGTAAATTAAGAGACTGTCTCCAGCACATTTATCCTATGACACACTATAGAGATGGAACATCCCATTTCTCAGATACACCTAATTTGTGTCAAGCAGCCAATAATTAACCCACGAATGACTGAATATTATCAGATATTTAAACCTAAAAAATCATCTTTAGGAGTCAGAGAACAATAAAACACCCTATATTGTTAGTGATTTTTCATTCTTCTCTACTTGTACTTTTGTAGTAAAGGGTTTTTAATTAGAAACCAGGTTTTATTTTATTGACTGATATATTGTGTTAATATAACAATTTTACTGCCTCAAAATAAATCATAACTCACCTTTGAATATATTTTTGGCAATTGTATCAACTGTTCTGATAAAGATAGCTATTGACCCTGGACAGCAATGGGTAAAAATGTTCCCACTTTCACTTTTAGTCCAAGACCCTTTGGAAAATTCCAAAAGTTGAGAATGTCATACTTATCATCTAACTCCTGTTTCCAATCTAAAGTCATGTTGCTTCTGACAAGATTATTCCTCAAGAAAGAGTGAATCTGAAAGGGATGCAAGAACATATTTTAAAGTCGTTGTGAGCAGTTGACCACAAATGGATAACAGAATGACTCTTGTTGTTTATAATTTCTGGTGTCAGTCAACATACTAATGTAGGTATCACTGAGGCTGAGAAATGGTTCCCTGGGTGTAGGTGATGCCATTCTATCTCTCTAGGGAAATCAAACCTCAAGAAGTTCTTTTGAACAGACTCATGAAAGGAATTAATGAACATTGATTGAAGTAAATATCAACTTCCTGTTTTAAAAAGTTATACAATTTTACTTACATGCATAGGGGATCCCAAAGTTCCATGAATAAACTGTGGACACTGATGACTAAATAGTGAAAATAAGTCATTTATGTACTAGTACCTTGTACTAATGAGCCATCATTGTTTCAGTTAGTGAGAGAATGTTTATTTTTCTAATGAAATCTCACAAGATGAGAATGTTGTGAGGCTATTTGTAACACAATCTAATATTCACTAACATTATGTCCTCTTTGCTACTACCATCCCATTCCACAGCAACTTGCACACAAAAAGCTGCATTGCCTTGGGAGGTAAGATAACAAATTAAGATACTCCTTTGATTTTTTAATATAATTCTCAAATATGCAATACCTAATATGGGGAATTTTCAAATTATTGAAAAATGTCACATCTCCACAACCTCTAATACAATTGAATGGTTGTTACCTGCCAGGGAAAGAACATCATTTCATTCCCATTTTCAAATGGTTGCATTTGCACTTTTTGAAGGCTCATCTCATGGAGACTGTGGGCAACAATATATACAGCCTTGTATGTATTATAACTTTCTTCACTCATTGACATATCAAAAAAGTGTCTAGGCAGGAATTCCAAGGAAGCGTTTGGTTGGCATCTCTCCAAAAGTTGACAATTAAGCTCTGAAAATGAACATTTGAAGAACAAAAACCAAAACTTAGGAAGGTAATTGTCTTCTGGGTAACTCAACCTTCTGCTCATGTTGAAGTGAAAAGATGAGACTTCCATGGAATGAATCTAGCAAGAAATAATCATCAT
>NW_024431198.1:0-854 GCF_017639785.1 Mesocricetus auratus
AACTCATGGAGTTGACCTAAGCAGGTTCAATAAGAAACATGAGTTAGTTCTTGTATGTTTTCAAAATAACCATACAGGACAGCTTGCTTGTATAGAATTTAGGTGCCTGCTATCACTTTATGAAGTTTATTCATGTGTATTTGTGACTCATCAGGTCAACCTCTATTGCTGTACAAGTACAATAAGCTTGTTTGTGACAACACATGGTAGAGAGAACCAAGTACTGAAAGTTGTCCTTTGGAACTACATATGTGGTATACTATGCACATACACTGGCAAATCAAACATATATATACAACACAAAACTTCTCTATCATATAGAAACACAAATATTCACATGGCATATGCATAAACATTAATACCCTCATGCAAATTCACAGACATACTGCAAATACACACATAAACATTAATACAAACATACTCAGAAAGAAAACTAAGCACATCTCATAAAGCACATAATACACACACAAATACAAATATCTTACAAAAATGCACACACAAACACATATACCCACAAAGACACTTTCAAAGTCAGTATTAGAATTTTAGAAACACTTAGGTTATATATGTTCAATAAATATTCACAAGACTGATTTTTTGCTATTTGTTATTTATAGTTTGTTGGGAACACTGACATTTTACAAACTCTCTAGTTTTAAGTACAGAAGACTTTAGTATTGTGATGTCATGAAAATTACCTAGTTTTGATTTGTTTTGGGTGTTTTCGAGACAGGGTTTCTCTGTATTGTTTTGGAGGCTGTCCTAGGACTCACTCTGTAGAACAGGCTGGCCTGGAACTCACAGAGATCCACCTGCCTCTGCCTCCCAAGTGCTGGGATTAAAGATGTTCACTG
>NW_024431199.1:0-1243 GCF_017639785.1 Mesocricetus auratus
ATGACAAAACTCAGAAACCTGTATAAGTCCATATTTTCGGGGTCTGTAAGACTGCATCATCTTAGCTGTTTCAATTGTTGGAACACCTGGTCCACTGCTTCCCGGGGTCTTGGTTCGTCAAACCACAAAAGCCTGGAAGGAATCCTTAGCTTTTCATTTTCTGTAGAAACATAAATAAAAACTCCTTTTCCACGTAACATATCCTTGCACTTAAATTTTGAAGTCAAGGCATTTTTAAAAGATAGAACTTGGATTAATTCAGCAGTATTTATAATCAAGTGTACTTTAGCAGCAGTTCCTTCCTGAGCAAGCAAAAAACTGAAAAACACAATAGCGTACAGTATCCAGACTCTCTTATTTATTTATCTATTATTACTTTATTTCTTTCACTTTTATTTATTTTTCTCTGAGACAGGGTTTCTCTTTGGAAACCTGCCTGCCTCTGCCTCTGGAGCAATCCTACCGGTGTGCGCCACCACAACGCCGGCTTTTGTATTTACATACCACTTTGCCGTTTCATTTTCTCTCTCAATCTCACGTATATTTTTATTTTTTTATTTTTTTTCTTTATTTCTTTTTTTTTAAATTTTATTTTCCAGTTTAAATTTAGATAAGAAACAAGGTTGCTTCACAAGTCAGTTCCAGGTCCCTCTCCCATTCCCTCCCTTCCCCCCGTGCCCTCCCACCCCCCCATTATCCCCTCATTTCTCCAGGGAGGGTGAGGCCCTCCATGGGGGTGTGCATAGTGTGTCATTTCATATAGGGCAGGGCCTAGACCCTTCCCCAAGAGTTCAGGGTGAGAGTGCACCTCACATTGTTCTATGGGAGTCCTTTAGAGATTTTCTTCATCCAAGTCTGACTTTACTGTAAATCTTTATGTTTTTCTGACCACGTGTCTTATCTGTAAAACCGTGGCTGTTTTAAACTGCCGGTTTTTCCGTCAAGATGGCGGGCGTAAGCGTGACTCCAGCTTACTGCCTCAGTCCATGCTGACATCCAGCAAAAGCTGCCACTTCCAACTGTACATACACACCTTTCAATTGTTAGCAGAGTCTCTTAAAACAACCTTGCTGGTTTTTTTTTCTTTTTATGCCGAGTCAGGAAGACTCAGGTAAGCAAGCCACGTGAAACTCGGCTTGTTGATAGCAAAAGAGAGCACAACTGAGAAAATGCTGCTACCAAAATTCTGGCTTCTCTCCGTTCTTCTGTTTCTGAAATTCCTTTAAATCTTTTGTTATTTTGT
>NW_024431200.1:0-11316 GCF_017639785.1 Mesocricetus auratus
CCTTGGGGTCGCCCACTGTGGGGGCGCTGGTCCCAACCGCGGGATGCCCCGGTGGCCCGAAGAGCCCACGTGCCACGCTCTGTCGACGGGGAGGTCTGTGCTCACGGTGCCCTGGGCCCGCCACCACTCCGGCTCTCTCTGTGGTCTCTTCACACAGCCCTCGCGGTGGCCTGACTCCTGGGTCCCTGTGCTTCCCCGGCTTGATCGCTCGTGCTTCCTGCCTCTGCCTTCCCAGTGTGTCCCCCTCAATGCTGAGGCAGGAGCAAACAAAGCAGCTGGCAGTCATGGCCTGGGGGAAGGACCCCGGCCCAGCACCCAGGCCCAGCAGCTGGGAGGGAACCTTCAGCCCTCTTGGCTTCTTTCTAAACAGGGCACATGCCTTTAATCCCAGCACTCGAGAGGCAGAGGCAGGTGGATCTCTGTGAGTTCGAGGCCAGGCTCCAAAAGAATACACAGAAACCCTCTCTCATAAAACCAAAATAAATAAATAATTAAATAAATAAATCTTGGTGAAATCAATTTAGTTTGAAAATAAGACATGTGAATTGTTAAGAAAATACAGACTATGCCATCTGGAGAAAAATTAAATGTTTTAGAATCAGTACTGCTTATGAAAAGGAGGTTGTACAAAGCAAAAATTGTTTGGTCCAAATTATAGAGGATAAAGAAACTAATTGCACAAACTATGAAAGCAAATTATCTGTATTTCTGTATAGAATATAATTATTCAATAAAATAAAGTCTTCCACAGTTAATACAGGGTATCATAATGGCATAATGAGCATTAATTTGACAGGAAGCATCAGAACATTCATTCGATGTCTGGAAGGTTCCAGATAATTATGTGTTGCAATAGTAGAGCAAATGTCCTTGGACAATTATATTATGATCATTTTTAATATATCAGGTGGATATTGGAAAGAAAATTTAATATTCACATAGATTACCTAGTCTCTAAATAGCATAAAAATAAGTTTTAAAACTTCATGTTAATGCAACAAGAACTGTTAGATTCGTTTAGATTCTATGATGCAACATTATTGTCATTACACCAGGGGAGGTATGTAAGTCTTCAAATACACTTGAAATATATTTCATTCTGGTCTCAGTATTCATAAAATGCATGAAGAAAGGAATAAAAATGCAAAATTATATCTTAATTTCACCCTTAGAGAATTTATGTATAGCATATCACAGTAAAACTAGAAGGGCTGTGTTTGAGTGTGGAGTGGTAGAGAATTTGCCTCATATTAATTAACTCCAGAATTGACTTAACAATTAAGAAAACAAAAAGAAGGAAAATCAACAAACTGTAATGACAAGGGATCCAGGATCCCCAGAGTAAGGAAGCCAAATTTCCTGAATCTCAGTGTAAATCTGGAGAATTAAATGAGCACTGAATCGTCTTTGTGGAATTTCTTTAAATCTTGAGATGGTACAATGGGTGTAAAGGATTTAATAGTAACTGAAAGATTTTGAGTACAATTGTAAGATGAAACTGAAATTTTCTTTTGTCACAAGTCATCAAGGGCCTCATTTTAAACAGGCTATAATCGATGCAAAACATATAAACTTCTAATGCATGAAGAGATATTTCCTTTGATTTGATTATAAATTTTGAGTGTACAATATATTTTCATCATATATTGCCAATACAATCCTCCTAAATTCTTCCTTATCTTCCTATGTAACCAATTTTATAGACTTTCTATTCCAAATCTACACCAACATACACACTCACAACCAACAAGACAAAAAGGACACAACAAAACACAAAAGCCCTCAATGCCACCACAGACACAAAGTGCAACAGTATTCGTTTTGTGCTGATCAACTACTCCTGGTCATAGTGTCTAGCCTGGAGTGTGCTTGATATGCCCATGGATTCTCCAAGTGGAAAAGTGGTTTTTATGTTGCCAACTGGTATCATATACAAATGGTGGTATCTTATACAAAGGTTATGGTTAGCAGCCTGTTTCCTCTACCAACTCTCAGTGCTGGGGCTCAGTCTGGTTGGAACATGCACAGGTCATCTGCATACTGCCGCAGTCTCTGAGTTCATAGGTGTATTGTTCTTGGTCCTAGTATACCTGGAAAACCCGGTTCTTTGACATTTTCCAAAACCACTGGCACCTCGACTCATTGTGCTTTGCTTCCTTTTCTACATAAAACATGAGCCGTGAAAGGGCAGGTTTGATGAAGACATTCAGTTTATGACTAGGGGCTCCAAAGTCTCACTCTCTATATTTTGACCAGTTGTTGGTCTCTGCACATTTCCCACTACTGCAAGAGAAAATTCTCTGAAAATAATTGGTAAAAGCTATCATCTATGGGTCTAGTTATATGACTTTGAGTCTTAGTTTCTTGCTATATTCCTTTGGCACAATCGTGTTAGATTTGCCCATAAGCCCATTCCATACCTTGTTACATGTTCCATGACCTTTTTATCAGGTTTGTATTCCATCTTCTGCAGTCCTTAGATCCAATCAAATAGTGACTCATTACATCCATAAAATCTGTGTTAGTGTGGGGGCAGCATATGTTGCAGGTAGGGCACTGTTGCAGGTCACAGGGTAGTTTGAAGTGCACCTTCCAGCTCATGAACCTTAGATGGCAGGTGTGAGAATTCAAGATTGGTACCAATCCAACTCTCTTTTGTTTCATGAATTAATAAGTGGTTTCTTCAGCAATAGGGCATTCCTCTTAGGTTGTGGGGTGTGACAAATGGCCTTGTTCATAGCTTGTTATGTTTTAAGGATCTACATGACTACAGGATCCTCAGATAAAATTGAATGACTGCACTTAGAAGAACTAAATAGTTCTATTTCTATCATTCTGAATACACCTCAGCTCCAAACTGATCAAAGACATCAATGTAAGACCATAAACTCTTATTCAGATATGAGAAAATGTCTAGAAAAGGCTTGAACTCATAGTTACAGGAAATGACTTTCTCAGCCAGATGCCAGTAACACAGGCATCAGGACCAAAGCCTAGTAAAAGGAACCTCATCAAGGTGGAAAGTTTCTGCATAGTAAAGGAAAGGATCATGTAAACAAAGTGGTTCCATGGAGAATGAATAGAGCATTGCCAATTGTATATCTCATATGCGACTACAATCTAAATCACAAAGAGCTAATAAACTGAATATCAAGAAAATCTGGACAATTTTCCATCTGCAATGATTACATTTTGATAACTGCTATATTTGAACATTTAAACTCCATATGGGAAATTAAGTCCAAGAATTTATGTAAAAAATTGCTCTGATTACCTGAGTTTCATAATTAGATTTCTCCTTGATTCTTGAAAACACAGAAATCGATGACTCTGATTGGAAGTTTTGTGTTTTAAGTAAGCACACAACAAAATAGGTGAGTAGTGGTCAAAGAAATTTTTCCTTGTCTTGAATCTTTACTTATTTGAATAGCAAATGGCGTTTCCATTGTTTATAGACATTTCTTTATAAAAATGCTCAGTTATTTCTTTTTGCCTCTACTTCTCCTAGTCTCTGAACTTGTCCAGTAATATTCACACATAGTTCCCCATCCAATTGCCTTTCCTGATGATTGTGCACATATTACAATCCATTGGTCCTAGAATCTTTCAACATGAAATTTAATTAAAAATAACCGTCCCAAATAAAGAAAAACTATAACATGTCCTCATTCTGTTCTATTAATAAAGTACCAAGCTGTATAATTAATATATATCAAGCTTCATTCCTCAGCATGGAAAATAACCATTTATAGGAAACCATTACATCAATTCATTGTAAAACAGGTACTACAATTATGACAAACACATCATACCCTTGAAAACTGGAGTTATAAGCGAACAAACAAATGTGCACATTGATGTTAGGAATGCATTTCTAGGAAAGTTCAGTCATTGTTTTGTAATTACTCATTGGTAATTCCGACTTGGTGCAGGTTATTCTAAAGCTACTAAGCACTTTAAAACCTTCATTTGAGCTAGGGTAATGGCAGAGCCTCCTGGAAAAACTGATCACTTGGATTTTTCCCTCAGTTTCTCTCCACATTCTCTAGATATGTTCCTTCTTTAGGACATAACTCATGTTCCCTCTTCTGCAGTCTTCAGTGATGATTTCCAGCATTTATTTATACATCCCAGCAAGGTGCAGATTCCTGAAAGTATAGGCTCAAAGAACCTGAAAGCAGCTAATTCCCTGGTTCAGACAAATGAGCTATATGGAGTATGAGCAACACAAATTCCAAGCCTAGACATTTTACTAAATTCTATGACTATGTTGCTACACATTCCAAACTGGAAAAGATATGTATGACGTTAGCAAAGAATACAGGAAAAGAAGCAGCTTCCTGGGATCATATATTCTTTCCATTCAGCTCCTTCCAGTCCTTGGTACTGAACTTGCTGTAGTCAGAACTCTGTGGCACTTCATTCTTTTCTATTCAGACCCTGTGCATGAATTAACTTGCAACAGAGGACCTGGTTAGGAGTCACTTCTATCAATTAAGCACAAAAGTCTTCATGGTTTCCAAATCACTGTCAAGCCTATCCTGTCCTAGTTGATTCTCAATATCCTGTAACCTATGGTAGGAACTTGGTTGTTTTGAAAAAATTCATCATGAGGCCACATTCTTCTTTCCATTTATCTCCATGATGGTCCTTTTGAAATAGTCCTTCCCTGGTGAAAGACATTCAAAATGTACAAATCCATTCGGATGCTCTTTCACTTAGCACACTTGACCCACTCTCATATTTTCACACAGAAAAATTCAATCAAATACTGTAAACAAAGATTTTTCTTTCAGTAAAAGAACACATGTGAATCTAAACTGGGCTATTTGTATTTCCACCTCATAGAATACTAGTTTTTAGATTTGTGGTTTTCATCAAAACAACTATTTTTTTACAATAATGAGGTTGATGTGCTCAAGATGTTTTAAGTAGGTTTCAAGTTTCCTTGAAAAACCAAAAATTAGAAGGCCTGAAATTCTCTAGCAAATGAAGAAGGAATAAATAGCAGAAACAATCTAAACTAAATATCTTCAAACATGAAGAGAAATAAATGTACAGTATAAATTCCAAAATGCTTACTGCCATAGTGAAAAAAGAACTTAATAAAAAGAAAAAACCTGATTTTCCTCATGTGATCATTTTACTGTAGTCAGAGGAGTAAGAGAATACAGTCTGACAGTGCTGTCATGAGCTGGCAATTTGTTAACTGTGGGATCACAGAATTAATCAAACTCTCTGGATGACCTCTACTAAAGTAGCAAGACACCTAGTTGCATGGATATGAATGCTTAAAAACATATGATTATATTAATACTTCATATACATTAGTTGATTCAGATGGAATCCAGTGATGAATTAAACATTCAGTCAACACTAGGTTATTTCCCCTGATTCAAATTGTAAGTTAACATTCACATTCATACACCTTAAAATCTTACCCTGATGAAAAGATGTCTTAAGTCTGATCCCCTATATTGAATCAATAGTAAAACATACTTAGATAGATATTACTATGTGAAACAATATACTTATACACGAAGTAGCTTCTAGTGTAAATACTAACATTGGCACTAAAATAGAACAAATGCATCAGGAAATCTTCTCCTATGAATTCATTGAATAATATAATGAGAGAAAGTATTAGCATTTGATCTTCAAAGTAGGTGACAATGTACAGTGACAATTTCAACTTAGGTCAATAGGGTCATAGTCTATCATAAATAAACATCAAAGACAGGAATTTTCTGGACTATAGTACTAAGATCCATTTGAAGACAGTATTAATATATTTTTATGACACAACTAATCTACCCCACACATGTGGCTGTGACACAATTCATCCTGGCTTCCACTTAATTAAAGAACTGCAAGCCTATACTCATGCTCAGCAGCGCAGAGAGTCAAAAAACTGGATTCAGGAGGACCACTTTCAGGAGGCACACTACTGAACTGCATTTTCCACTCCTGCTGTATAAGACCCTGTAAGACATAGAGCAACTCCAGTTTTTAGACATCCAGGAGGTACTCAACGATAAAAGAACATGAGGCCGCAGTCACAAAGTGTTGCAAGCTGCCTAAAACAGGATGGTGTGTGGTTCAAAGGGTCAGACAAGAATTCTGGAGCACACCAGGATCATCAAAGTTAGTCTGATTTCTCCTGTTAACTCCCTTGGTGAGTGTGTCCTACCTGGTACGACAGTGATGAAGCAGTTCTAGAACCTTGATCCTCAGATCCTCAAACAGCAACCCTGCTGCAACTTCCAGCTGTTTCCTAGCAGACAGGGGAGGCAAGAGTTGGGGTGGGGAAGAGCACACATCTGCTCCTGAGGTTGTTTCACTCTGTTGAGTATCAAGGTTGCAGCCTTCTAAAATGATCTGCAGAATGTACTCCCGATTCTCCCTCTCCATGTGTTATGGTTGTCAGCACTAATGTGAGGCACATTCCATCTCAATTCACTGGGCATTCTTCAACAGCTACCTCAGCTGTTAATTCACCCATGCTTGAACTTCGTACCAATCCAAGTACATCAGCTGAGTAATCACCTAGAAGTAACAACAACATTGGTTCATACTCCTAATAATGAAGTCTGTTGGTCTTAACTTTCTCTTCTGTATTATGGCTTGGATCTTCAACACAGAGGTGAGCATGGGGATGTAGTGATTACCTATTCTATCTGCAGACCTCCAGTGGACACCATCAAAAGACTATATCGTGCTTACAGGGACTTCAAATGTCATCTTACATGATCAGAGGGTGCAGAGTCTTGTGAGCTGGGAGAAAGCAACAGATGGTCAATCAAAACTGAGATCTCAGATAACCGGCTGAGGCTACAGCCTGGAGGCTCCCTTGAGAGTCTGTGGTGAGCTGAGGAGTGGAATCTCCCTTGAGGGTCTACTGTAAGCCTATATTAAAAGGCTAGTGGATCTGACATCTGATTAATTCTCCAGAGAGCTGCAGCAACATCACTCATCCTATGCAACTGTGGAAGTCTCGGTTCTTCTGTTCTTCCTTCCATCCAGCCACAGCCTATCAAAAAGCCACTGGGCAAACCTTGCTGTCTATTCCCTGATCTACTTTCTCTGGAAACCAGCACATATAGGCATTTCTCAACTGTAGTTCCAAGGGCAACTTTTAAACACCTGCCTCTTGGCTATGCTGCTGCCATACCAAGCTCAACAGAGACCAAAAAAAGTAGGACTGAAATTTCCGTTGACCCTAAGGCAACACCTGACTCAGTGAAAGACCACAAAATGAGACTACCAAGGAATGGACCGATCAGCATACAAGGGTAGGGTAAAGTAACTACCATTCCAAAGGAGAGGCCTAAGAGTCCTACCATTGTAAATAGGATAATCAGATGTCCCTAACCCAGCACACCCCCCAGCACATTTTACCATGACACCCCCAGACAAATGTCAGCCAATCAGGAATCTTGTACCTTAGAAATCTCTCGTGCCAAACTCTACTATGTTAAAAACCCCCACTGCAACTGAGCTCAGTGCTCTCTCTTCCTGTCAATGCATTAGTTACAAGGAAAGGTCAAGTTCAAACCTGAATAAAGGCTCTCACTTTTACATACATGATTCAGTTTTCTTGTTGGTTCTTCTGGGTCTCCACAATCTAGGCATAATATCAACCCAGTCACTCAAGCATACAGATAAAACTAACTGCTACACTACTGAAGTCGAGTTGGAGCAGGTTTGCAGAAAACCAAACACTGGTTGGTTCAAACCACAGCTTCTTAAACATTTTCCAATTGTGACTATTTTCCAAGAATTTTACATAATATAAGAAGTATGTGTATAAATCAAATATTTACTGATTTACAAATCATAAAGTATTTTGTGTTTTGTGACAGGGTCTCATGTAGACCAACCATCCTTAAACTCACTATCTAGCTGAGTATGGTCTTGAACTCAAGAAACCCCTTCCTGCCCAGACCAGGTAATGCTGGTATTAAAGGTGTATCCATCATGCCCTACAAATAATGTATTGTAAATAGTAACTTAATGTTTAACATTCATTACAGATGGAAATATATTGGCATGCTGATGAAGAAGATACATTGGCTTATTTTGATTATTTAACTAAAATATTTAATTATTAAATCTTGGCAGAAAATTAAGTACTACAGCTCGTAGAGACCTGGAAGTTGATTGACATTTTGATTTTGTAATCCTAAATATTGAGAGTGCTACCTTACAAAAATGGTACAACACTGGCATAAGTATGTTTGTGGTCACTTCAGAAATTCTTGGAAATTCCATCTTAATCCGCAGCGAAAATTCATGTAACAATTTTTTATGAACACAAGTCAACAACTCAAACAACACTTTTAGAAATCAACCAGTCCACCATGCACAAAACTTAAGTCCAAATGGATTAAAGACCCCAACCTAAATTCAGTCACACTGATCTTCTCAAGGAGAAAGTGGGGGCACCCCTGAATGAATTTGTACAGGAGACTGCTTCTTGAATGTAATACCAGTAGCAAGACTCTGAGATCAACAATTAATGAATGGGACCTCCTTAAACTGAGACGCTTCTGTGAGGCAAATGACACAGTCAACAAGACAAAAAGGTAGCCCACAGAATGGAAAATGATGTTCATTAACCCGACATCTGACAGAGGGATGATCTCCAAAAATCTACAAAGATCTCAAGAATCAAGTTTCTAACACACCAACAATCAAATTAAAATGTGGTCCACATAACTTAATAGAGAATTCTCAATAGAGATATCTAAAATGGCTGAGAGACACTTGAGAAGGTGCTTAACATCCCTAGCAATCTGGGAAATGCAAATCATATATATATATATATATATATGGTACCCAGAGAATGGAGAATGTGGCAAGTTCTCCTGAGCAGAGTGGGATCATGGGGGGCAGGGGAGAGGGAGCCAGATAGCAGAAATATCCATTGCCTGGTTTGCAGAGGCATGTTATCCCAGTACATGTGGCCTGCATTCTCATACAGGACCTGGTAATATTACGAGTGCCCAACCCAGTGACCTCATTGCCTCCCTAACCCTTCACACGGATACCACTAACTTGGGGGTTAGAATTGCAAGTGTGTCGGGAGCACAAATACACAGTTAAGACATGTCACCCTCTTCTAAGATGTGGATCCATCTGACATTTCAAGTGAAGGCTGTGTTTGCTATATCCTTGTATACAGCACTTAGGCAATAGTGAGTGCTGTTATTTACTCTTAGTGTGATGTGAAGGTAAATTCTGCTTTTCTAAAGTGATTCAAGGGTGCTTAAAATAACTGCTATTTTGGGTACAGATCCCTCTTTACATATTTTAATTCTGTCTTATCTAACAAATCACCTTTGACTGGTTTTCGACAGTCTTCCCTTTATGATGAATTAGTATCGACTACCTGGCCTTTGAAGCCACAGGGCTGTGTTACTATGTTTTCTCAACAGACAGCATGAAATGTCTACCTAGTCTTCTCATGCATTTTGTCTTTAATCCTTTCTGTCAGATAAAAATAATAAATATGTCTTTCTTTTATAATATTTTACAGATATATCTTTCAGATGCCTTCATTTTAACAGTGAGATCACCTTTATTAAAATCTACCTTCAGTTTATACCTGATAGTTTGACTTTGACTGGTTTTATTGCTCAATTTTGTCTAAGGGAAAATTATTTGAGTCTATTTGTGGTTAGTGACTTTAACTAATTGCCTCTTTCCTAATATTTATCTTTTTGACATGCTCTTTCTAATAATGTCAGAAAGAAAAATTTCCATTGCCCCCTGATGTTCAGTATTGGAGGCCTGTGGACTACAGTAACAAAAACAGATTATCAGGAGCAAACCCAATTTTTATTCTCTGCTTATGAGCACACAGGAAAATGAGACTTTCCAAACAACCCAAGGCAAGGGGTGTCTCAGCAAACTGCAAGGAAACGAAAAGGCCTCCATGGAAGAACAAGCGAGTTCACAGACAAGATGAGCAAGCAAGAGTTGGGGATGTTTGTTTGTGTGGCTCCAAGTGACCTACCCTGACTTATTTGCAGACACTAAAACTTCACTGAATAGGGATCTGGAGAGCCTGCTCCCAAAGGCTTGTGCCTTCAATCACAGACGAGGCTGTGCAAAGGCTTTCTGTACCAATTCAAGATCAGGAGGCTTTAACTCTAAATCATCTTCAGGACCAGGGCAAAGCTCAGTGACAGAGCACGTGCCCAGACTGAGGAAGGCCCTAGGCTACATCACCAGCACCAATGAAAACAAAAACAAAAATCCCCAATAATAAGAACAACAAAATCAACACCCTTCACTTACTCCTGTTGTTCTATCAGACTGCGGTATGTACACTTCATTTTCTTTTCCTGCTTTTTTTTCTTTAACATCTAGTGGTCTGGGAGGCACAACAGTACCTCTGCTCCTCTCACAGCTATTCCTGTACTCAACCTAAATATTACCCTGACATTTCTCACTTGGACTTCTAACTGGTGACCGATCCATCATACACAAACCAGAGAAGTTCATATATGAGTGCTATATTTACTCCTGTTACTACTAATCTCCTGTTGCCCTAAAGCTCTAGGTCAATATTTACACTTAAAAATATATCAGGCATTTAGATTTAACTATGACTCAGTGGTCTCCTTGCTAAGTTTTACTGATAGTCTATGTGCTATAGTTTTGTGAATGAAAGTTTCTCAAAAGGCCACCACCTTTCAACATATCTTCATCAGGGCTTAGAATTTCCCTGACTATGAAGAGTTTAGTATGCACCAAATTCTGGGCCAAATTTAGTCCTTTTAATAGCCATTTATTTCCCTCCTCTTTAACTGAACAATATCTTTCTAATCTAACAATATTAATCTATGAACAGACTCTTAGCTTCCAGTCAACCAAGAGGCTAAGAATGCTGTCAGATAACAC
Source organism: Mesocricetus auratus (assembly GCF_017639785.1). Lineage (NCBI taxonomy): Eukaryota > Metazoa > Chordata > Mammalia > Rodentia > Cricetidae > Mesocricetus > Mesocricetus auratus. The sequence goes on from NW_024431200.1 coordinate 10,909, forward strand.
TGGAGGCCTATAACAGAGATATATGTTAAGCCACCCATCGAATATTTCCACCAATGTATGTAAAAAGGGCCTTGATTTTTAATGTCTTCTGTTCTGTGACTATAAAATGTGATTTTATGATCTTTGAAGTAACAGTTGTTTTTAGATAGTTGTCTTCTTCAAAACTCACATCAAAATTTAGTTTAGTTTTCATTGTAACAATTTTATAGCAATAACAGAAATAGGAAAAGTTAGGATCGTGCATATGTGTGTTTCTGTATGTGTTCATATAGAGACTAGAGAACAACTCATGTTATTCCTTACGTACCACACATCATTTTTTGGGAGACAAAGTCTCTCACTGACGGAGAAATTGCCAAGTGTGCTAGGCTGGCTTGCCAGAGCACCCTGGTGATGCTGTCTCTCACC
>NW_024431201.1:0-3965 GCF_017639785.1 Mesocricetus auratus
TTTTTATATTTTATTTTTCATTTTAAATTTAGATAAGAAACAAGGTTGCTTCACAAGTCAGTTCCAGGTCCCTCTCCCATTCCCTCCCTTCCTCCCGTGGCCTCCCCCCATCCCCCCGTTATCCCCTCATTCCCCCAGGGAGGGTGAGGCCCTCCATGGGGGTGTCCATAGTCTGTCATTTCATATAGGGCAGGGCCTAGACCCTTCCCCAAGTGTTCAGGGTGAGAGTGAACCTCGCATTGTTCTATGGGAGTCCAAAGTCCGTGTGTATACTTGGTATGGGTACTGATCTACTGCCCAAGGCTCAATAGATTACCTAGGCCTCCTCACTGACACCCAGATTCAGGGGGTCTTGATCAGTCCCATGCTGGATTCCCAGGCTGATGCCTGGGATTCAAGAGTTAACCTTTGTCTGGTCAGCTGTTTCTGGGGGTTAAACCAGCCCAGTCTTAATCCCTTTGATCATCAGTCCACCCTCTCTGATACTGGCTTTCTTGAGTTCAGCTCAGTACTTAACCAGCCACTAAATGTAGTTTCTGTTTCCCAGACTCTCTGGCCATAGGATTGTAGGCTGGCACTCCCCAGATCTATGTCTAAAATCCATATATGAGAGAGTACATGCCATGTTTCTCTTTGTGTGACTGGGTTACCTCACTCAGGATGGTTTCTTCTAGTGTCATCCATTTGCCTGCGAATCTCATGATTCCATTATTTTTTTCTGCTGAACAGTACTCCATTGTGTAGATGTACCACATTTTCTCTATCCACTCTTCGGGTGAGGGACATCTAGGTTGCTTCCAAGTTCTGGCTATTACAAATAAAGCTGCTATGAACATAGTGGAACAGACATCTTTGTTGTATGAATGGGCATCTTTTGTATATATGCCTAAGAGTGGAGTTGCTGGGTCTTGTGGTAGGTTTATTCCCATTTTTCTGAGGAATCTCCATACTGATTTCCAAAGTGGCTGAACCAGTTGGCACTCCCACCAGCAATGGAGGAGTGTCCCCCTTTCACCACATCCTCTCCAGCATAAATTGTCCTTGGTGTTTTTGATTGTAGCCATTCTGACAGGAGTGAGATGGTATCTCAGAGTTGTTTTGATTTGCATTTCCCGGATGGCTAAGGATGTTGAGCACTTTCTCAAGTGCCTCTCAGCCATTTTAGACTCCTCTATTGAAAACTCTCTATTTAGTTCTGCAGCCCACTTTTTAATTGGGTCCTTTGCTGTTTTGGAGACTTGCTTCTTGAGTTCTTTGTAAATTTTGGAGATCAACCCTCTGTAAGATGTGGGATTAGTGAATATTTCTTCCCATTCTGTGGGCTGACTTTTTGTCTTGCTGACTGTGTCCTTTGCCTTAAAGAAGCTTCTCAGTTTCAGTAGGTCCCATTTATTAATTGTTGATCTCACTGTCTGTGCTACTGGTGTTATGTTCAGGAAGCTCTCTCCTGTACCAATTCGTTCAAGGGTACCACCCACTTTCTCTTCTATGAGGTTCAGTGTGGCTGGATTCATGTTGAGGTCTTTGATCCATTTGGACTTAAGTTTTGTGCATGGCGATAAACATGGATCGATCCGCACTCTTCTACATGCCAGTCTCCAATTATGCCAGCACCATTTGTTGAAGATGCTTTCTTTATTCCATTGTATATTTTTAGCTTCTTTGTCAAAGATCAGATGTTTTTACGTGTGTGGGTTAATACCCGGATTTTCAATTCGATTCCATTGGTCTACCTGTCTATTTTTGTGCCAATACCAAGCTGTTTTCAGGACTATAGCTCTATAATAGAGCTTGAGGTCAGGGATGGTGATGCCTCCGGACGTTGCCTTGTTGAACATCGTTGTTTTGGCTATCCTGGGTCTTTTGTTTTTCCATACAAAATTGATTATTGTTCTTTCAAGGTTTGTGAAGAAATGTGCTGGGATTTTAATGGGGATAGCATTGAATCTGTAGATTGCTTTTGGCAGGATTGCCATTTTTACTACATTGATCCTACCTATCCAAGAGCATGGGAGATCTTTCCATTTTCTGAGGGCTTCTTTAATTTCTTTCTTTAAAGATTCAAAGTTCTTATGATACAGGTCTTTCACTTGTTTGGTTAGCGTTACCCCAAGGTATTTTATGTTGTTTGTGGCAATTGTAAAGGATGATGTTTCTCTGATTTCTCTTTCAGCCCTTTTATCATCTGTATATAATAGGGCTACTGACTTTCTTGAGTTGATCTTGTAGCCTGCCACTTTGCTGAAGGTGTTAATCAGCTGTAAGAGTTCCCTGGTAGAGTTCTTTGGGTCATTGATGTAAACTATCATATCATCTGCAAACAGTGAAAGTTTGGCCTCTTCCTTCCCAATTTGTATCCCCTTGATCCCCCTTTGTTGTCGTATGGCAATAGCTAGAACTTCAAGTACCATGTTGAAAAGGTATGGAGAGAGTGGACAGCCTTGTTTTGTTCCTGATTTTAGAGGAATTGCGTTGAGTTTCTGTCCATTTAGTTTGATGTTGGCTGTTGGTTTACTGTATATGGCTTTTATTATGTTTAAGTATGTCTCTGTTATCCCAGATCTCTCCAAGACCTTTATCATGAAGGGGTGTTGGATTTTGTCAAAGGCTTTTTCAGCATCTAGTGAGATGATCATGTGATTTCTGTTTTTCAGCTTGTTTATATGGTGGATTACGTTGATGGATTTTCGTATGTTGAACCATCCCTGCATCCCTGGGATGAAACCTACTTGATCTTGGTGAATGATTGTTTTGATGTGTTCTTGGATCCGATTTGCCAGTATTTTATTGAGTATTTTTGCATCAATGTTCATGAGGGATATTGGTCTGAAGTTCTCTTTCTTGGTTGTATCTTTGTGTGGCTTGGGGATCAAGGTTATTGAAGCCTCATAGAAAGAGTTTGGCAAAGACCCTTCTGCTTCTATTGTGTGGAACACTTTGAGAAGAATTGGTATAAGCTGTTCTTTGAATTTGTGGTAGAATTCTGCACTGAGGCCATCTGGACCTGGACTTTTTTTGGTTGGGAGACTTTTGATGACAGCTTCTATTTCCATAGGGGTTATAGGTCTATTTAAATTGCTTATCTGTTCTTGATTTAGTTTTGGCAAATGATAGCTGTCCAGGAAGTCATCTATTTCCTTTAAATTTTCGAATTTTGTGGAGTACAGGTTTTCAAAGTATGACCTGATGATTCTCTGGAATTCCTCAGAGTCTGTTGTTATGTCCCCCTTTTCATTTCTGATTTTGTTAATTTGCGTGTTCACTCTCTGCTGTTTGGTAAGTTTGGACAAAGGTTTGTCTATCTTGTTGATTTTCTCAAAGAACCAACTCTTTGTTGCATTGATTCTTTGTATTGTTTTCCTGGTTTCTACTTTGTTGATTTCAGCCCTCAATTTGATTATTTCCTGGCGTCTACTCCTCCTGGGGGAGTTTGCTTATTTGTGTTCTAGAGCTTTTAGCTGTGATGTTAAATCTCTGGTATAACTGTTTTCCTGTTTCTTCATGTGAGCACTTAGTGCTATGAACTTCCCCCGTAGCACTGCTTTCAAGGTGTCCCATAGGTTTGGGTATGTTGTATCTTCATTCGCATTGAATTCGAGGAAGTCTTTAATTTCTTTTTTTATTTCCTCTTTGACCCAGGGATGGTGCAGTTGAGCATTATTCAATTTCCATGAGTTTGTAGGTTTTCTGCAATTTGTGTTGTTGTTGAATTCTAATTTTAAGGCATGGTGGTCTGATAAGATGCATGGAGTTATTCCAATTTTTTTGTAGCTGCTGAGGTTTGATATGTTGCCAAGTATGTGGTCGATTTTTGAGAAGGTTCCATGTGGTGGTGAGAAGAATGTATATTCTTTTTATGTGGATGAAATGTTCTATAGATATCTGTTAATCCCAGTTGGGTCATTACTTCTATTAGACCCTTTGCTTCTTTGTTGAGTTTCTGTCTGGTATCCATTTTGTTGGGC
>NW_024431202.1:0-555 GCF_017639785.1 Mesocricetus auratus
AGTTTCTATCCATTTAGTTTGATGTTGGCTGTTGGTTTGCTGTATATAGCTTTTATTATGTTTAGGTATGCTCCTGTTATCTCAGATCTCTTCAGGACCTTTATCATGAAGCGGTGTTGGATTTTGTCAAAGGCTTTTTCTGCATCTAGTGAGATGATCATATAATTTATGTTTTTCAGCTTTCTTGCTTTATTTATGTCTTTCTTCATTTTTGTCACTCCTTGAAATTTGAGTTCATGGATGAAGTAAATGCCAGACATTGATACTGCAAGTAAACAACACATTATCAACCCTAATCAACACAATGTGAAGTGAGCACTTTATATTTCATTCCAGATTAGGCTTCTGGTTTTGTTAGTGGATGTGAAGCATTTAGTTGCAAAGGCTGTGTCTGATCCCAGGGTAAACACATATTGAAGCCAATACTTCCTTGCTGATTGTAAACTTTTTAAAACCTGTGGATTAAGAAGAGTCTCATGTGTGTAGTATCAATGAATTGTGGTTTATTTAACAAAGTTATATTTTGAAAAACTTGATTATTTTTAATTTTCAATG
>NW_024431203.1:0-5637 GCF_017639785.1 Mesocricetus auratus
GGAAGTAGCTGTCCCTCTGGCATCATCAGGTAACAGGCCAGCTTCCCGGCCTGAGTTCCAGAGCCTGCAGATCGCCTGGGAACTGCACAGAGCTCCCAATCCAGGGAGCATCAGGTAAACAGGCCAGCTTCCCGGCCTGTGTTCCAGAGCCTGCAGATCGCCTGGGAACTGCAAGAGCCTAACTTCAGGTGGAACATCAGGTAAACAGGAGTTGCTTCGGCCTGTGTTCCAGACCCTGCAGATCGCCTGGGAACTGCACAGAGCTCCAATCCCGGCGGCAGAGGCCCAGACTCCAGATCTTCTCTCCCACCAACGATTCCAGGAAAGGAGAGGAGGCTGGGCAGGGAAGAAGCTGTCCCTCTGGCATCATCAGGTAAACAGGCCAGCTTCCTGGCCTGAGTTCCAGAGCCTGCAGATCGCCTGGGAACTGCACAGAGCTCCCAATCCCGCGGGAGCATCAGGTAAACAGGCCAGCCGGCCTGTGTTCCAGAGCTGCAGATCGCCTGGGAACTGCACAGAGCTCCCAATCCGGCGGGAGCATCAGGTAAACAGCTGCCTCTGCTCAGTTCAGAGCCTGCAGATCGCCTGGGAACCGCACAGAGCTCCCAATCCCGGCGGGAGCATCCAGTGTAAACAGGCCAGCTTCCCGGCCTGTGTTCCAGAGCCTGCAGATCGCCTGGGGACTGCACAGAGCTCCCAATCCTGGCGGGGAAGCATCAGGTAAACAGGCCAGCTTCCCGGCCTGTGTTCCAGAGCCTGCAGATCGCCTGGGAACTGCACAGAGCTCCCAATCCCGGCGTGGAGCCAAGCACCCCAGACTCCAGATCTTCTCTCCCACCAACGATTCCAGGAAAGGAGAGAGGCTGGGAGTACAGGGAAGTAGCTGTCCCTCTGGCATCATCAGGTAAACAGGCCAGCTTCCCGGCCTGTGTTCCAGAGCCTGCAGATCGCCTGGGAACTGCACAGAGCTCCCAATCCCGGCGGGAGCCAAGCACCCCAGACTCCAGATCTTCTCTCCCACCAAAGAGACCAGGAAACTACAGGAGCCAGGGAGACCAGGGGAGTAGCTGTTCCGGATCAGGTACAACAGGACCCAGCATAGGGTCCAGGGGACCAGGTAGGAGGCTAAGCGCCCCAGATTCCTGTTCTTCTTCTCTACCCACGGACCAGCATTTGGACAAGGCATAGAAGAACCACCAGATTACTGGACTTACTAGCACCCACCAAAGGGAACTCTGGTCCCCAGACCAGGAAGGGGCTCTTTCTGCACCCACTAAAAGAAGAGATGGGAAAGAGACAATACAAAAACACAGTCAGCAACAGAAAAACAAATATGACACCGCCAGATTCTAGAGACTCCACACCAGCAAGACCCCAATATTCCAACGCGAAGGAAGCAGAAGAGAACGATCTTAAAAGCACTTTCATGAAAATGATAGAGGCCCTAAAAGAGGATATTGGAAAATCCCTCAAAGAAATGGAAGAAAAACAAACCAAAAAATGCAAGAAATGGAAGAAAAAACAAACCAAAAAATGCAAGAATTGGAAGAAAAACAAACCAAAAACGGCACGAAATGGAAGAAGAAATGAAGCAAAAAATGCAAGAAATGGAAGAAAAAGCAAAGCAAAAAATGCAAGAATTAGAAGAAGAAACATACCAAATAAGGCAGGAAATGGAAGAAGCAACAAAGCAAAAATGCAAGAAATGGTAGAAAAAACAAAGCAAAAAATGAAAAAATGGAGGAAGAAACAAACCAAAAAAGGCAGGAAATGGAAGAAGAAACAAAGCACAAAATCCAAGAAATGGAACAAAAAGCAAACCAAAAAATGCAAGAAATGGAAGAAAGAACAAACCAAAAAATTCATAAAAGGCAACAAACGGACGAACAGATAAACAGAAAATTGCAAGAAGCAATGCAAATGCTGCAAGGGTTGAAAACTGAAATAGAGACACTAAAAAAAACACAATCTGAAGAAAGGCAGAAAATAGAAAAGCTGGACAAACAGTCAGGCACTACCAATACAAGCATTACCAACAGAATAGAAGAGATGGAAGAGAGAATCTCAAGTGTTGAAGATACATTAGGAGAAATGGATTTATCAACCAAAGAAAACCTTAAATCCAACAAATCCTTAACACAAAACATCCAGGAATTATGGGACACCATGAAAAGACCAAACCTAAGAATAATAGGTATAGAAGAAGGAGAAGAAATCCACCTCAAAGGGGCAGAAGGCATATTCAACAAAATCATAGAAGAAAACTTTCCCAACCTTAAGAAAGACATGCCAATGAAGGTACAAGAAGCCTACAGAACACCAAATAGAGTGGACCACAAAAAAAATCCCTCGCCACATAATAATCAAGACCCCAAACATACAGAATAAAGAAAGAATATTAAGAGCAGCTAAGGAAAAAGGTCAAGTAACATATAAAGGCAGACCTATCAGAATTACACCTGATTTCTCCATGGAAACTCTGAAAGCCAGAAGGTCCTGGATAGATATTCTACCTACACTAAGAGACCATGGATGCCAGCCCAGACTACTATACCCGGCAAAGCTCTCAATCACTATAGACGGAGAAAACAAGATATTCCATGACAAAACTAGATTCAACCAATATGTGTCCACTAACCCAGCCCTACAGAAAATTTTGGAAGGAAAACTCCAACCCAAGGAAGCTAACTACAACCAGAAAAACATAAGCATTAGAGAATCCCTCTCTACCAACAGCCAAAAGAACAAAGGGGCGAAATTCCACCCATAATTCCACCAACAACAACCATCGCAAATCGAAGAAGGATGAGCAATCAATGGTCATTAATATCCCTCAATATTAATGGCCTTAACTCACCCATAAAAAGACACAGACTAGCAGAATGGATTCGAAGACAGAACCCTTCCTTCTGCTGCATACAAGAAACACACCTCACCCTCAAAGACAGACATTACTTGAGAGTTAAAGGTTGGGAAAAATTTTTCAATCAAATGGACCCAAGAAACAAGCAGGGGTAGCAATCCTAATATCTAACAAACTAGACTTTAAAATAAAATCAATCAAAAGAGATGAAGGAGGTCATTACATACTCATCACAGGTGAAACCCACCAAGACGAAGTGTCTATCCTGAACATCTATGCCCCCAATACAAAGGCATCCACATTCGTTAAAGAAACATTATTAGAACTTAAATCTCATCTAAAGCCCCACACAGTTATAGTGGGAGATTTCAACACACCACTCTCACCACTAGACAAGAATACCAGACAGGAACTCAACAAAGAAGCAAAGGGTCTAATAGAAGTAATGACCCAACTGGGATTAACAGATATCTATAGAACATTTCATCCACATAAAAAAGAATATACCTTCTTCTCACCACCACATGGAACCTTCTCAAAAATCGACCACATACTTGGCAACATATCAAACCTCAGCAGCTACAAAAAAATTGGAATAACTCCATGCATCTTATCAGACCACCATGCCTTAAAATTAGAATTCAACAACAACACAAAGTGCAGAAAACCTACAAACTCATGGAAATTGAATAATGCTCAACTGCACCATCCCTGGGTCAAAGAGGAAATAAAAAAAGAAATTAAAGACTTCCTCGAACTCAATGAGAATGAAGACACAACATACCCAAACCTATGGGACACTTTGAAAGCAGTGCTACGGGGAAGTTCATAGCACTAAGTGCTCACATGAAGAAACAGGAAAACAGTTATACCAGAGAATTAACATCACAGCTAAAAGCTCTAGAACACAAAGAAGCAAACTCCCCCAGGAGGAGTAGACGCCAGGAAATAATCAAATTGAGGGCTGAAATCAACAAAGTAGAAACCAGGAAAACAATACAAAGAATCAATGCAACGAAGAGTTGGTTCTTTGAGAAAATCAACAAGATAGACAAACCTTTGTCCAAACTTACCAAACAGCAGAGAGTGAACACGCAAATTAACAAAATCAGAAATGAAAAGGGGGACATAACAACAGACTCTGAGGAAATCCAGAGAATCATTAGGTCATACTTTGAAAACCTGTACTCCACAAAATTCGAAAATTTAAAGGAAATGGATGACTTCCTGACAGCTATCATTTGCCAAAACTAAATCAAGAACAGATAAGCAATTTAAATAGACCTATAACCCCTATGGAAATAGAAGCTGTCATCAAAAGTCTCCCAACCAAAAAAGTCCAGGTCCAGATGGCCTCAGTGCAGAATTCTACCACAAATTCAAAGAACAGCTTATACCAATTCTTCTCAAAGTGTTCCACACAATAGAAGCAGAAGGGTCTTTGCCAAACTCTTTCTATGAGGCTTCAATAACCTTGATCCCCAAGCCACACAAAGATACAACCAAGAAAGAGAACTTCAGACCAATATCCCTCATGAACATTGATGCAAAAATACTCAATAAAATACTGGCAAATCGGATCCAAGAACACATCAAAACAATCATTCACCACGATCAAGTAGGTTTCATCCCAGGGATGCAGGGATGGTTCAACATACGAAAATCCATCAACGTAATCCACCATATAAACAAGCTGAAAAACAAAAATCACATGATCATCTCACTAGATGCTGAAAAAGCCTTTGACAAAATCCAACATCCCTTCATGATAAAGGTCTTGGAGAGATCTGGGATAACAGGGACATACTTAAACATAATAAAAGCCATATACAGTAAACCAACAGCCAACATCAAACTAAATGGACAGAAACTCAACGCAATTCCTCTAAAATCAGGAACAAAACAAGGCTGTCCACTCTCTCCATACCTTTTCAACATGGTACTTGAAGTTCTAGCTATAGCCATACGACAACAAAGGGGGATCAAGGGGATACAAATTGGGAAGGAAGAAGTCAAACTTTCACTGTTTGCAGACGATATGATAGTTTATATCAGTGACCCAAAGAACTCTACCAGGGAACTCTTACAGCTGATTAACACCTTCAGCAAAGTGGCAGGTTACAAGATCAACTCAAGAAAGTCAGTAGCCCTACTATATACAGATGATAAAAGGGCTGAAAGAGAAATCAGAGAAACATCACCCTTTACAATTGCCACAAACAACATAAAATACCTTGGGGTAACGCTAACCAAACAAGTGAAAGACCTGTATCGTAAGAACTTTGAATCTTTAAAGAAAGAAATTAAAGAAGCCCTCAGAAAATGGAAAGATCTCCCATGCTCTTGGATAGGTAGGATCAATGTAGTAAAAATGGCAATCCTGCCAAAAGCAATCTACAGATTCAATGCTATCCCCATTAAAATCCCAGCACAATTCTTCACAGACCTTGAAAGAACAATAATCAATTTTGTATGGAAAAACAAAAGACCCAGGATAGCCAAAACAACCCTGTTCAACAAGGCAACGTCCGGAGGCATCACTATCCCTGACCTCAAGCTCTATTATAGAGCTATAGTCCTGAAAACAGCTTGGTATTGGCACAAAAATAGACAGGCAGACCAATGGAATCGAATTGAAAATCCGGGTATTAACCCACACACGTACGAACATCTGATCTTTGACAAAGAAGCTAAAAATATACAATGGAATAAAGAAAGCATCTTCAACAAATGGTGCTGGCATAATTGGAGACTGGCAGCAATACGTAACTGAA
>NW_024431204.1:0-7638 GCF_017639785.1 Mesocricetus auratus
TCCCCCTCAACACTAAGTGGATGTCTTGATGTTCCTTCTCAATAACAGTACAAGGAGGGTTAGGGCAGTCTTGGTAAGTACAGGAATTCTCTTCCTCTTCATCCATATCACCCTTGCCATATAGTACCAGGTCACATGTTGTAAAAGCAATTCTTCTTTTATGTGGTTTTTGGGAAGAGAATGGATAGCAAACCATGGTAAAGCATGCTCTCTTTGTTTGCTGGAGCTCTCTTCAGGTTTGGGTCACCATCCCTATGGTACAAACAGCAGGTTGTTCGGCAGACTGTCCACTGTCACTGCATTGAGATGTACCATCAGAAACTGGGAAGCCATACCACCCCTGTATGGTTCCCACAGCAGCTTATGCATTATCTTGGCAGAGCCCATTACTAGGTTTTTCTTGAAGGCATATGAAAACATTATAGGGCCAAGTCCATCGTCTTCTACTTCCATTCATTCATCAAAGGAGTAGCTCTCCACCACTGTTTTGTGTTGGTCATCTGTCATTGTGTAATTTGTTTTCTGAACCACCCAGCTGAGCTGTATGAGTGTAACTTAATGTTCATCATGGCCAGGACTGCCTTCTAGAGAAGCTTAGTCCTCCCCTGCCACTTGATGCACACACAATGCCTTGCTATAGCAAGTACAAGTATCATGGGGTCATCCAGGCTGGTGTCTGGCTAGGCAGACTGCAGGCAGATGATACTTAGCTAGGCTTGTGGCACTGCTGCTGCCTCATGCCTGTGATAATGGATTGAGCTTCTTTCACCAATCAATTGTCCAAATAATGACATAAAACTACTCCTTAACTGTATACTGTGTGATGCCATAGTAAAAAGTGTTGACCTTAAAAACTGTGTCTGTTCTGTGCTAAAATGAGAGTCTGGGTACTGACTTAGAGTATTACTATTCTAAGGTTATCCTTACATCCACAGGAGTCATTTTAACCTCAACTATAGATCCATAACACAGGGAATGAGGCAATTTTAAATGAATTTCCAACTATGACACATCAGTACAAAGCTCTCCCAATCACAGGAACAAATAAATTGAAGCAATTAGGAGGAATTAGGAAGAAAATACCACTGTGACTACATAGTGTCACACGGAGGGATGCAGGAAGCACAAACGACCAATGCCAAAAGTATGACATTGATTAATGTAGGACAAATTAGGAGATATTTCAAACGCCCAAATATCCTAGACATATTTTGAAACTCTGAAGAACAAATGATGTAATAGGAAAGAAGGATGGAGTTGCAGGGTTTAGTCTTTGTCTACCTGTCTTCATGCTGTATTTTCTAAAACACAGATGTTTGTAGTGGTTTTGGATGCATTTTCCTAATTTACATGCAAAGATTTGAATGGAATGTGTATATTGCCAACAGCTGCCTCTTGTGTGCCTTCTGGTCCATGATTACCAGTCCGAGGGAATCTTGTTCGAAAGATCATAAAGTCAAAGTTGCAAAGGACATCACGTGTTCCATATCCTTCCTACGGATTTTGTACATATTGATAAATTTCATTTTCTTAGTGTACACATTTATTCAAATGAATAGCAAATATTTAGCAAGATAATGAGTCTTTGGAAGTTTCTCAATTTTCGAGAGTGAAGAAATCATTGTCTTACTCAATGCAGTGTTGATTGTGTGTCCTGAATTCTTCCTTTCTATGATTATCATGTGTTACAGCTTCTTCATGACTGACATTCTGTACAATCACAAGCAAAGTGTCCAACTCATCCCCAGCCTACATGTTTCCAGCTGAACCTCTGCTGAGTCCAGAGCTACCAACAAAGTCCTAGTCTTGGTATCTACCTTTCTCAATTTTTTTCCCTGTCTTCCACATTATAAAGCAACATTGCTCTTTTTCGTAATCAAAATTGCAGATTTCTGAACATCAACATTTTCACTTTTCTTTGTTTTCCATCTATTGGATCCTTTGTCTTTGTGAATTCTTACTGCATTCTATCAAGATTAAGTTTGGTTCAGAAGAGTCAAACAACCTCTTAAACTTATTTTAAGAATTTACATGATGTGTTTTGCTTTTTATCTTGTTGTTTACAGCCTCATCACATTGAAAAATTAAATACACAGGTATCACCTTCTACTTGTAAGATTAACCAAAATAAATATGGATGTTTCTCACCTGATTGAGTCAGCATTGTGTATGAGCTGACCTTATTTTTGAGGACCATTATACTCTTTAGTATGAAAATTACAGAGTCTCTCATTTGCTCACCTTATGTTCAAAGGAAGCAGCAAAAATTTCTCAATAATGAGGCCCTTCTTGTTGTGTTCATCCTGTCATCATATCATTACACTTTTATGATTATAAAGACAAAACAATGCATTAAATTCTAACTGTAATGAAAACTGAACCCACAGCTGGTTATTGGAATCCTAGTCCCACCACAATTGCTTCAGCCTTCAACAGGAACAATAAGAAAAAATTGTTAATATTTTTCTCCTCTCAAAGTAATCAATTAAATCTGAATGATGGATTTAATATAGTTGCTAGTATTTTATTGAGAGCTGTGGTATCATCAGTGATATTGATCTATGTATTTTCTTTGCTGTTCTGTTTTGGTATCAGAATAATGATTTGTACTTCATCTAAAGTATCTAGAAGAAATTAATGAACTAATTATTTTCTGCATTCTAAAAAAATTAAAAATAACAACTATTTCAACCAGGTTTTCCAATCCTGAGAATATACGTAACTCCGTATCTTACCATCAAGATATTTTCACATCCATGTTTACTAGTGATCTTATTAATAGAAAAGAATTTTGAAGGAATGTACATTTCTATAAACATATATATAACATACCTTTGTGCTAATATGTAAAATTGACTTTTATTTAATAACAGTAAATAACAAAATCAAAAAATATATAGAAAAATTGATGGATACATAATGGATAATATTAAGCCAGCCCAGACTACTATACCCGGCAAAGCTCTCAATCACTATAGACAGGGAAAACAAGATATTCCATGACAGAACTAGGTTCAAGCAATATGTGTTCACTAACCCAGCCGTACAGAAAATTTTGGAAGGAAAACTCCAACCCAAGGAAGCTAACTACAACCAGAAAAACATAGGCATTAGACAATCCCTCTCTACCAACAGCCAAAAGAACAAAGGGGTGAAATTCCACACATAATTCCACCACCAACAACCATTGCAAATCGAAGAAGGATGAGCAATCAATGGTCATTAATATCCCTCAATATTAATGGCCTTAACTCACCCATAAAAAGACACAGACAAGCAGAATGGATTCAAAGACAAACCCTTCCTTCTGCTGCATACAAGAAACACACCTCACCCTCAAAGACAGACATTACCTGGGAGTTAAAGGTTGGGAAACATTTTTTCAATCAAATGGACCCAAGAAACAAGCAGGGGTAGCAATCCTAATATCTAACAAACTAGACTTTAAAATAAAATCAATCAAAAGAGATGAAGGAGGTCATTACATACTCTTCACAGGTGAAACCCACAAAGATGAAGTGTCTATCCTGAACATCTATGCCCCAAATACAAAGGCATCCAAATTCGTTAAAGAAACATTATTAGAATTTAAATCTCATCTAAAGCCCCACACAGTTATAGTGGGAGATTTCAACACACCACTGTCACCACTAGACAGGAATACCAGACAGAAACTCAACAAAGAAGCAAAAGGTCTAATAGAAGTAATGAACCAACTGGGATTAACAGATATCTATAGAACATTTCATCCACATTAAAAAGAATATACCTTCTTCTCACCACCACATGGAACCTTCTCAAAAAACGACCACATACTTGGCAACATATCAAACCTTAGCAGCTACAAAAAAAATTGGATTAACTCCATGCATCTTATCAGACCACCATGCTTTAAAATTAGAATTCAACAACAACACAAATTGCAGAAAACCTACAAACTCATGGAAATTTAATAATGCTCAACTGCACCATCCCTGGGTCAAAGAGGAAATAAAAAAAGAAATTAAAGTCTTCCTCGAATTCAATGAGAATGAAGACACAATATACCCAAACCTATGGGACACTTTAAAAGCAGTGCTACGGGGGAAGTTCATAGCGCTAAGTGCTCACATGAAGAAACAGGAGAACAGTTATACCAGAAAACTAACTTCACAGCTGAAAGCTCTAGAACACAAAGAAGCACACTCCCCCAGGAGGAGTAGACACCAGAAAATAATCAATTTGAGGGCTGAAAACAATAAAGTAGAAACCAGGAAAACAATACAAAGAATCAATGCAACGAAGAGTTGGTTCTTTGAGAAAATCAACAAGATAGACAAACCTTTGTCCAAACTTACCAAACATCAGAGAGTGAACACGCAAATTAACAAAATTAGAAATGAAAAGGGGGACATAACAACAGACACTGAGGAAATCCAGAGAATCATTAGGTCATACTTTGAAAACCTGTACTCCACAAAATTCGAAAATTTAAAGGAAATGGATGACTTCCTGGACAGCTATCAATTGCCAAAACTAAATCAAGAACAGACAAGCAATTTAAATAGACCTATAACCCCTATGGAAATAGAAGCTGTCATCAAAAGTCTCCCAACCAAAAAAAGCCCAGGTCCAGATGGCCTCAGTGCAGAATTCTACCAGAAATTCAAAGAACAGCTTATACCAATTCTTCTCAAAGTGTTCCACACAATAGAAGCAGAAGGTCTTTGCCAAACTCTTTCTATGAGGCTTCAATACCCTTGATCCCCAAGCCACACAAAGATACAACTAAGAAAGAGAACTTCAGACAAATATCCCTCATGAACATTGATGCAAAAATACTCAATAAAATACTGGCAAATCGGATCCAAGAACACATCAAAACAATCATTCACCATGATCAAGTATGTTTCATCCCAGGGATGCAGGGATGGTTCAACATATGAAAATCCATCAACGTAATCCACCATATAAACAAGCAGAAAAACAAAAATCACATGATCATCTCACTAGATGCTGAAAAAGCCTTTGACAAAATCCAACACCCCTTCATGATAAATGTCTTGGAGAGATCTGGGATAACAGGGACATACTTAAACATAATAAAAGCTATATACAGTAAACCAACAGCCAACATCAAACTAAATGGACAGAAACTCAACGCAATTCCTCTAAAATCAGGAACAAAACAAGGCTGTCCACTCTCTCCATACCTTTTCAACATGGTACTTGAAGTTCTAGCTATTGCCATACGACAACAAAGGGGGATCAAGAGAATACAAATTGGGAAGGAAGAGGTCAAACTTTCACTGTTTGCAGAAAATATGATAATTTACATCAATGACCCAAAAAACTCTACCAGGGAACTCTTACAGCTGATTAACACCTTCAGCAAAGTGGCAGGCTAAAGATCAACTCAAGAAAATCATTAGCCCTACTATATACACATGATAAAAGGGCTGAAAGAGAAATCAGAGAAACATCACCCTTTACAATGGCCACTAACAACATAAAATACCTTGGGGTAACGCTAACCAAACAAGTGAAAGGCCTGTATCATAAGTACTTTGAATCTTAAAATAAAGAGATTAAAGAAGCCCTCAGAAAATGGAAAGATCTCCCAAGCTCTTGGATAGGTAGGATCAATGTAGTAAAAATGGCAATCCTGCCAAAAGCAATCTACAGATTCAATGCAATCCCCATTAAAATCCCAGCACAATTCTTCACAGACCTTGAAAGAACAATAATCAATTTTGTATGGAAAAACAAAAGACCCAGGATAGCCAAAACAACCCTGTTCAACAAGGCAACGTCCGGAGGCATCACCATCCCTGACCTCAAGCTCTATTATAGAGCTATAGTCCTGAAAACAGCTTGGTATTGGCACAAAAATAGACAGGAAGACCAATGGAATCGAATTGATAATCCGGGTATTAACCCACACACGTACGAACATCTGATCTTTGACAAAGAAGCTAAAAATATACAATGGAATAAAGAAAGCATCTTCAACAAATGGTGCTGGCATAATTGGAGACTGGCATGTAGAAGAATGCGGATCGATCCATGTTTATCGCCATGCACAAAACTTAAGTCCAAATGGATCAAAGACCTCAACATAAATCCAGCCACACTGAACCTCTTAGAAGAGAAAGTGGGTGGTACCCTTGAACGAATTGGTACAGGAGACAGCTTCCTGAACATAACACCAGTAGCACAGACAGTGAGATCAACAATTAATAAATGGGACCTCCTGAAACTGAGAAGCTTCTGTAAGGCAAAGGACACAGTCAGCAAGACAAACAGGCAGCCCACAGAATATTCACTAATCCCACATCTGACAGAGGGTTGATCTCCAAAATTTACAAAGAACTCAAGAAGCAAGTCTCCAAACCACCAAAGGACCCTATTAAAAAGTGGGCTGCAGAGCTAAATAGAGAGTTTTCAATAGAGGAGTCTAAAATGGCTGAGAGGCACTTGAGAAAGTGCTCAACATCCTTAGCCATTCTGGAAATGCAAATCAAAACAACTCTCAGATACCATCTCACTCCTGTCAGAATGGCTAAAATCAAAAACACCAATGACAATTTATGCTGGAGAGGATGTGGTGTCAGGGGGACACTCCTCCATTGCTGGTGGGAGTGCCAACTGGTTCAGCCACTTTGGAAATCAGTATGGAGATTCCTCAGAAAAATGGGAATAAACCTACCACAAGACCCAGCAACTCCACTCTTAGCCATATATCCAAAAGATGCCCATTCATACAACAAAGATGTCTGTTCCACTATGTTCATAGCAGGTTTATTTGTAATTGCCAGATCTTGGAAGCAACCTAGATGTCCCTCACCTAAAGAGTGGATAGAGAAAATGTGGTACATCTACACAATGGAGTACTATTCAGCAGAAAAAAATAATGGAATCATGAGATTCGCAGGCAATTGGATGACACTAGAAGAAACCATCCTGAGTGAGGTAACCCAGTCACAAAAAGAAAAACATGGCATGTACTCTCTCATATATGGATTTTAGACATAGATCTGGGGAGTGTCAGCCTACAATCCTATGGCCAGAGAGTCTGGGAAACAGAAACTTTATTTAGTGGCTGTATCGAAGAAGAGGCAGACTCCCTTGGTTAAGTACTGAGCTGAACTCAAGAAAGCCAGTAACAGAGAGGGAGGACTGATGATCAAAGGGATTAAGACTGGGCTGGTTTAACCCCCAGAAACAGCTGACCAGACAAAGTTTAACTCTTGAATCCCAGGCATCAGCCTGGGAATCCAGCATGGGACTGATCAAGACCCCCTGAATCTGGGTGTCAGTGAAGAGGCCTAGGGAATCTATTGAGCCTTGGGCAGCAGATCAGTACCCATCCCAAGTATACACACGGACTTTGGACTCCCATAGAACAATGTGAGGTGCAGTCTCACCCTGAACTCTTGGGGAAGGGTCTAGGCCCTGCCCTATATGAAATGACAGTCTATGCACACCCCCATGGAGGGCCTCACCCTCCCTGGGGAAATGAGGGGATAACTGGGGGGGTTGGGAGGAGGGCACGGGAGGAAGGAAGGGAATGGGAGAGGGACCTGGAACTGACTTTTGAAGCAACCTTGTTCCTTATCTAAATTTAAACTGGAAAATAAAATTTAAAAAAAATTAAAA
>NW_024431205.1:0-6463 GCF_017639785.1 Mesocricetus auratus
TGTATCGTTAGTTTTGAAGAAGTTAAGCAAGTAGTTTTATATACTGTGTTGTATCGTTAGTTTTCATGATGTTAAGTATGCAGTTTCTCATATAGTGTTATATAGATAGATTTCATGAAGTTAAGCATATAGTTTCACACACAGTGTTGTATCGTTAGTTTTGACGAAGTTAAGCATGTAGTTTCACACACAGTGTTGTATTGTTAGTTTCCATGAAGTTAAGCAAGTATATTCTCACACAATGTTGTATCATTAGTTTTGAAGAAGTTAAGCATATAGTTTTATATACTGTTTTGTATCATTAGTTTACATGAAGTTAAGTATGTAGGTTCTCATATAGTGTTATATAGTTAGATGTCATGAAGTTAAGCACATAATTTCACACACAGTGTTGTATGGTTTGATTTGAAGAAGTTAAGCACATAGTTTCTTATACAACGTTATATCGGAATTTCTCATCAAGTTAAGCACGTTGTTTCACACACAGTGTTGTATCATTAGTTTTGAAGAAGTTAAGCACATAGTTTTATATACTGTGTTGTATCATTAGTTTACATGAAGTTAATTATGTAGTTTCTCATCTAGTGTTATATAGTTAGATTTCATGAAGTTAAGCACATAGTTTAACACACAGAATGGTATCGTTAGATTTGAAGAAGTTAAGCACGTAGTTTCTAATGCAGTGTTATATGGGATGTTCTCATGAAGTTAAGCACATAGTATCATACATAGTCTTGTATCGTTAGTTTTGAGGAAGTTAAGCATGTAGTTTCACACACAGTGTTGTATTGTAAGTTTCCATGAAGTTAAGCACGTATATTCTCACAAAATGTTGTATCGTTAGTTTTGAAGAAGTTAAGCACGTAGTTTCTATTACGGTGTTATAAGGGAATTTCTCATGAAGTTAAGCACATAGTTTCACACACAGTGTTGTATCGTTATTTTTGACGAAGTTAAGCATGTAGTTTCACACACAGTGTTGTATTGTAAGTTTCCATGAAGTTAAGTTAAGCACGTATATTCTCACACAAGATTGCATCGTTAGTTTTGAAGTAGTTAAGCACGAAGTTTTATATACTGTGTTGTATCGTTAGTTTTCCTGAAGTAATTATGTAGTTCCTCATATACTGTTATATAGTTAGATTTCATGAAGTTAAGCACATAGATTCACACACAGTGTGGTATCGATAGATTTGAAGAAGTTAAGCACGTATTTTCTAATGCAGTGTTATGTGGTAAGTTTTCATGAAGTTAAGCACGTAATATCACCCACAGTGTTGTATCGTTAGTTTTGAAGAAGTGAAGCACGTAGTTTCTAATACAGTGTTATATGGGATATTCTCATGAAGTTAAGCACATAGTTTCAAAGACAGTGTTGTATGGTTACTTTTGAAGAAGTTAAGCACGTAGTTTCTAATACAGTGTTATATGGGATGTTCTCATGAAGTTAAGCACATAGTTTCACACACAGTGTTGTATCATTAGTTTTGATAGAGTTAACCATGTATTTTCACACACAATGTTGTAATGTTAGTTTCCTCATGAAGCTAAGCACATAGTTTCACACACAGTGTGGTATCATTAGATTTGAAGAAGTTAAGCACATAGATTCTAATACAGTGTTATAAGGGAAGTTCTCACGAGGTTAAACACATAGTTTCACACACAGGGTTGTATCGTTAGTTTTGGGGAAGTTAAGCACGTAGATTCTAATAAAGTATAATATGGAAAGTTATCATGAAGTTAAGCACATAGTATTACACAAAGTATTGTACCGTTAGTTTTGAAGAAGGTAAGCATGTAGTTTCTCACCCAGTGTTGTATTGTTAGTTTCCATTAAGTTATGCTTGTATTTTCTCACACAATGTTGAATCGTTAGTTTTGAAGAAGTGAAGCACGTAGTTGTATATATTGTGTTGTATCGTTAGTTTTCAAGAAGTTAATTATGTAGTTTCTCACATAGTGTAATACAGTTTGATTTCATGAAGTTAAGCACATAGTTTCACACACAGTGTGGTATCATTAATTTTGAAGAAGTTAAGCATGTAGTTTCTAATACCGTGTTATATGGTAAGTTCTCATGAAGTTAAGCACATAGGTTCACAAACAGTGTTGTATCCTTAGTTTTGAAAAATTAAGCACATAGTTTCTAATACAGTCTTATATGGGAAGTTCTCATGAGGTTAAGCACATAGTATCACACACAGTGTTGTATCGTTAGTTTTGAAGCAGTTAAGCATGTAGTTTCTAATACAGTGTTATATGGGAAGTTCTCATGAAGTTAATCACATTGTTAAGCACACAGTTTCACACACATTGTTATATCGTTATATTTGAAGAAGTTAAGCATTTAGTTTCACATACTGTGTTGTATTGTTAGTGTTCACGAAGAAAAGTATGTACTATATCATATAGTGTTATATAGTTACATTTCATGAAGTTAAGCACATAGTTTCACACACAGTGTGGTATTATTAGATTTGAAGAAGTTAAGCACATAGTTTCTAATACCGTGTTATATGGTAAGTTCTCATGAAGCTAAGCATATAGTATCACACACAGTATTATATCGTTAGTTTTGAAGAAGTAAAGCACGTAGTTTCTAATACACCTTTATATGGGATGTTCTCAGGAAGTTAAGCAATTATGTACACTCACAGTTTTGAAGAAGTTAATCACATAGTTTCTAATACAGTGTTATATGGGAAGTTCTCATGAAGTTAGAAACACATAGTTTCAACACAGTGTTGTATCGGTAGTTTTGAAGAAGTTAAGCATGTAGATTCTAATACAGTGTAATATGGTGAGTTCTCATGAAGTTAAGCACATAGTATCACACAAAGTATTGTATCGTTAATTTTGAAGAAGGTAAGCATGTAGTTTCTCACACATTGTTGTATTGTTATTTTCCATGAAGTTATGCTTGTATTTTCTCACACAGTGTTGTATCGTTAGTTTTGACGAAGTTAAGCATGTAGTTTCACACACAGTGTTGTATTGTAAGTTTCCATGAAATTAAGTTAAGCACGTATATTCTCACACAAGGTTGCATCGTTAGTTTTGAAGTAGTTAAGCACGAAGTTTTATATACTGTGTTGTATCGTTAGTTTTCATGAAGTAATTATGTAGTTTCTTATATAGTGTTATATAGTTATATTTCATGAAGTTAAGCACATGGATTCACACACAGTGTGGTATCGATAGATTTGAAGAAGTTAAGCACGTAGTTTCTAATGCAGTGTTATATGGTAAGTTTTCATGAAGTTAAGCACATAGTGTCACACACAGTGTTGTATCGTTAGTTTGAATAAGGTAAGCAGGTACTTTCTAATACGGTGTTATAAGGGAATTTCTCAAGAAGTTAAGCACATAGTTTCACACACAGTGTTGTATCGTTAGTTTTGCCGAAGTTAAGCATGTAGTTTCACACACAGTGTTGTATTGTAAGTTTACATGAAATTAAGTTAAGCACGTATATTCTCACACAAGGTTGCATCGTTAGTTTTGAAGTAGTTAAGCACGAAGTTTTATATACTGTGTTGTATCGTTAGTTTTCATGAAGTAATTATGTAGTTTCTTATATAGTGTTATATAGTTATATTTCATGAAGTTAAGCACATGGATTCACACACAGTGTGGTATCGTTAGATTTGAAGAAGTTAAGCATGTATTATCTAATGCAGTGTTATGTGGTAAGTTTTCATGAAGTTAAGCACATAGTATCACCCACAGTGTTGTATCGTTAGTTTTGAAGAGGTTAAGCACGTAGTTTCTAATACAGTGTTATATGGGATATTCTCATGCAGTTAAGCACATAGTTTCAAAGACAGTGTTGTATCGTTAGTTTTGAAGAAGTTAAGCACGTAGATTCTTATACAGTGTTATATCGGATGTTCTCATGAAGCTAAGCACATAGTTTCACACACAGTGTTGTATCATTAGTTTTGACAGGGTTAACCATGTAGTTTCACACACAATGTTGTAATGTTAGTTTCCATGAATTTAAGCACGTATATTCTCACACAATGTTGTATCATTAGTTTTGAAGAAGTTAAGCACGTAGTTTTATATACTGTGTTGTATCGTGAGTTTTCATTAAGTTAATTATGTAGTTTCTCCTATAGTCTTATATAGTTAGATTTCATGAAGTTAAGCACATAGATTCACACACAGTGTGTTATCGTTAGTTTTGAAGAAGGTAAACACCTAGTTTCTAATACAGTGTTATATGGGAAGTTCTCATGAAGTTAAGCACATAGTTTCAAACACAGTGTTGTATTGTTAGTTTTGACGAAGTTAAGCATGGAGTTTCACACACAGTGCTGTATTGTAAGTTTCCATGAAGTTAAGGTCGTATAATGTCACACAATGTAGTATCGTAAGTTTTGAAGATGTTAAGCACGTAGTTTCATATACTGTGTTGTATCGTTAGTTTTCGTGAAGTTAATTATGTAGTTTCTCATATAGTGTTACATAGTTAGATTTCATGAAGTTAAGCACATAGTTTCACATACAGTGTGGTATCGTTAGATTTGAAGAAGTTAAGCACGTAGTTTCTAATGCAGTGATATAGGTAAGTTTTCATGAAGTTAAACACACAGTATCACACACATTGTTGTATCGTTAGATTTGAAGAAGATAAGCATGTAGTTTAATACAGTGTAATATGGGATGTCCTCATGAAGTTAAGCACATAGTTTCACACACATGGTTGTATCGTTTGTTTTGAAAAAGTTATGAACATATTTTCTAATACAGTGTTATAAGGGAAATTCTCAAGAAGCTAAGCACATAGTTTCACACACAGTGTTGTTTTGTTATTTTTGCAGAAGTTAAGCACGTAGTGTCCAACACAGTGTTATAAGGCAAGTTCTCATGAAGTTAAGAACATAGTTTCACACACAGTGTTGTATCGTCAATTTTGACGAAGTTAAGCACATAGTTTCACACACAATGTTGTATGGTTAGTTTTGAAGAAGTTAAGCATGTAGTTTCTAATACAGTGTTATAAGGGAAGGTCTCATGAAGATAAGACCATAGTTTCACACACAGTGTTGTATCGTTAGTTTGACGAGGTTAAATATGTAGTTTCACAAACAGGGTTGTATTGTAAGTTTACATGAAGATAAGCACGTACATTCTCACACAATGTTGCATCTTTAGTTTTGAAGAAGTTAAGCACGTAGTTTTAAATACTGTGTTGTTTTGTTAGTTTTAATGAAATTAAGTATGTAGTTTCTCACATAGTGTTATATAGTTAGATTTCATGAAGTTAAGCACATAGTTTCACACACAGTGTTGTATCGTTAGATTTGAAGAAGTTAAGCATGTAGTTTCACATATTTTGTTGTATTGTTAGTGTTCACGAAGAAATGTATGTGCTATATCATATAGTGTATTTTAGTTAGAATTCATGAAGTTAAGCACATTGTTTCACACACAGTGTGGTATCATTAGATTTGAAGAAGTTAAGCACGGTAGTTTCTAATACAGTGATATATGGTAAGTTCTCATGAAGTTAAGCACATAGTATGACACACAGTGTTGTGTCCTTAGCTTTGAAGAAGTTAAGCACGTAGTTTCTAAGTCAGAGTTATATGGTAAGTTCTCATGAAGTTAAGCACAGTGTTTGTCACAGAGTGTTGTATCGTTAGTTTTTAAGAAGGTAAGCACGTAGTATCTAATACAGTGTAATATGGGAAGTTCTCATGAAGTTAAGCACATAGTATCACACAAAGTGTTGTATCATTAGTTTTGAATATGTTAAGCATGTAGTTTCACAAACAGTGTTGTATTGTTTCCATGTAGTTACGCACATATTTTCTCACACAATGTTGTATCGGTAGTTTTGCAGAAGTTAAGCACGTAGTGTTGTATACTGTGTTGTATGGTTAGTTTTCATGATTAAGTTTGTAGTTTCTCATTAAGTGTAATATAGTTAGATTTCATGAAGTTAAGCACATACTTTCACACACAGTGTGGTACCATTAGATTTGAAGAAGTTAAGCACGTAGTTTCTAATACAGTGTTATAGGGTAAGTTCTCATGAAGTTAAGCACATACTATCACACACAGTCTTGTATCGTTACTTTTGAAGAAGTTAAGCACGTAGTTTCAAATACAGTGTTATATAGGAAGTTCTCAGGAAGTTAAGCACAGTGTTTGACACAGAGTTTTGTATCGTTAATATTGAAGAAGCTAAGCACGTAGTTTCTAATTCAGTGTAATATGGGAAGTTCTCATTAAGTTAAGCACATAGTATCACACAAAGTGTTCTATCGTTAGTTTTAAAGATGTTAAGCATGTATTTTCACACACAGTGTTGTATTGTTAGTTTCCATGTTGTTACGCACGTATTTTCTCACACAATGCTGTATCGTTAGTTTTGAAGAAGTTAAGCACGTAGTTTTATATACTGTGTTGTATCGTTAGTTTTCATGAAGTTAAGTATGTAGTTGCTCAT
>NW_024431206.1:0-1261 GCF_017639785.1 Mesocricetus auratus
CGGCCCTTGCACTTTTGCCACTATGCAGACAACTCAAACCATTAATGAACTATCGGCCACTGTGACCATGGCCCTAGATAAACTGGCCACTGCCAATTCTCAGATACAAGGAGGCCTGATGTTGGTAAACCAACAGATTAATTTGGTTCAGGAACAATTGGATATATTGTGGCAGATGGCCCAATTGGGATATGAACAAAAGTTGCCTGGCCTTTGTGTCACTTCAGTACAATATGAGAATTTTACAAGTGCAGCTAACCTGTCAAAAGCTCTGTCTCAACATTTATTACAGAATTGGACTTTTGAGTTTGAGCAGACACTCCGTGAGTTGAGAGTGGCGATCCTGCAAGTGAATTCGACGCATCTGGATCTTTCTCTGATGGAAGGCCTCTCCTCCTGGATTTCATCTGCATTTTCTTATTTCAAGGAATGGGTGGGGGTGGGACCATTTAGCCTAGTTCTCTGCTGTGGAATAGTGTTGATGCTTTGGATGGTGTGTAAGCTCAGAGCCCAAACAAAAGAGACAAAGTGATGGTGGCACAAGCACTTGCTGCCTTAGAACACGGAGCCTCCCCTGACATTTGGTTAACCATGTTAAAGCAATAGGTCGCTGGCCTCCCGGCTCTTGCACCCCACGAGGCTAGTCTCATTGCACGGGATAGAGTGGGTAGGCTTCAGCAGCCCAAGGAGTTGCAAGGCTAAGCACTGCACAGGAGAGGTCTGCGGTATAACGACTTTCTCCTGGGAGATAAGTCATCTTGCATGAAGGTTCTATGTCATGATCTCCTTCCCCCAGAAAAACGACATCGGGACTGGTCAGGGCTCCCTCTGGGGATAAGACCCTGGAGAGGAGCTTTGTACATGTTCCAAATTTGCACATGGGGATTTGACCTCTATCTCCACTCCAAAGTTGTGGGTGTCCTATGGCTTCAAAAATATATGAATAGGGGGAGATGTGAGGAGCCGCCCTCGCTATCGCTATCGCCATTAGAAGATGGCGCTGACATCCGCTGTCAGTTGGAGTTCACCGTTTAAGCTGTGCCTCTCCCGTGGCGTCATCTGGGGTGATGAGCAAACCACCAATCCCGGCTCTACACGTCTCACTCGGAGCTCCTAGGCTTATATAAGGGGCTGGGTTTCTTAGCTTGGGGTCTCCCTCTCAGAAGCTGATCATCTATCTCTCAAGATGCATTAAAGCTTTACTGCAGAAGGATCCGAGTGTCCTGCCTCGTTCTTGCTGGCGAGACAGTAGCGCGGGACA
>NW_024431207.1:0-3679 GCF_017639785.1 Mesocricetus auratus
AAATAACTATACAACTCTGTGTGAGAATCCACAGGTGTAACTTATTGAAAACTAACAATACAACACAGTTTAACAGTCTACCCATGTAACTTCTTGGAAACTATCGACACAACACTGTGTGAGATTCTATATGCGAAATTTCTTGAAAACTAACGATACAACACTGTGTGATGATCTACACGTGTAACTTCTGGGAAACTATCAATAGAACACAGTGTAAGTATCTATACCTGTAACTTCTTGGAAAATACCGATACAACTCTGTGTGAGAAACTACATGTGTAATTTCTTGAAAACTAACGATACAACACTGTGTGAGAATCTACATGTGTTACTTATTGAAAACACACGATACAATTCTGTGTGATAATATGTAAGAAAAACTATCCATGTAACTTCTTGAAATCTAAGGATACAACTCTGAATTCTAAACTGAATGCATAACTTCTTGGAAACTAACGACATAACTCTGTGTGAGAAACTGCATTAGTAACTTCTTGCAAACTAACGATACAACACTCTCTTGGAATCTACACGTGTAATTTATTGAAAATAAATGATACAACACTGTGTGAGGATCTACATGTGTAACTTATTGAAAATGAATGATATACCACTTTGTGAGAATTTACACGTGTAGCGTATTGAGAACTGATGATACAACACTGTGTGAGAATCTGTAAGCGTAACTTCTTGAAAACTAATGATATAACACTACGGGAGAATCCACACGTGTAACTTCTTGAAATCTAACAATACAACTCTGAGACCTAAAATAAATGCATATCTTCTTGAAAACTAACGAAATAACTCTGTGCGAGAAACTACCTTAGTATCTTCTGAAAAACTAACCATATAACACTGTTTGTGAATCTCCACGTATAACTTATTGAAAATTAATGACACAAACTGTCTGAGAATCTGCAGGTTTAATGTACTGAAAAGTAATGATACAAAACAAGGTGAGAATCTATAAGTGTAATTTCTTGAAAACTAATGATACAACACTGTCTGAGATTCCACAAGTGTAACTTTTTGAAAACTAACAATACAACACTGTGTGAGATACTACATGTGTAACTACTTGAAAAGTAATGATACAACACTGTGTGAGAAACTACATGTGTAAATAATTGAAAATTAACACACACCACAGTCTGAGAAACTATACGTGAAGATACAATACTGTGTGAGAATCTACATGTGTACGTTTTGAAAACAGATTATAAAAATTGTGTGAAATATATAAATGTAACATCTTCAAAACTATTGACACAACACTGTCTTGAGAATCTAAACATTTAACTTCTTGAAAACTAAAGATACAACACTCTGTGAGAAACTACCTATGTAACTTCTTGAAAAGTAACGAGACAACATTGTGTTTGAATCTATATGGGCATCTTCTTGAAAATAAAGGACTCAACACTGTGTGAGAACCTACACGTGTAACTCCTTGAAAACTAACAATACAACTCTGTCTGAGAAACTATATGTGTAACTTCTTGAAAATTAACGATACAAAGCTGCCTGAACATCTATACGAGTAATTTATTGAAAACAAAGGAAACAATACTTTGCGTGAAATTAGGTGAGTAACATCTTGAAAACAAACTATACAACACTGATTGAGAATCTATATTAATAACTCATTAAAAACTAACGATAGAGCACTGTGTGAAAAAGTAATATACTATTTCCATGTAATCTAACGATTCAACACTGAGTTCTAAACTGAATGCATAATTTCTTGAAACTAACGATACAACGCTGTGTGAGAATCCTCACATGTAACTTATTGAAAACTAACGATACAACACTCACTGAAATCTATATACATAAGTTCTTGAAAACTAACGGTACAACCCAGTGTTAGAATTTCCATATATAACTTCTAAAAATTTAAGACAAAACACTGTTTAAGAAACTACAAGCATAACATCTTGAAAACTAATGATACAACACTATGAGAGAGTCTACATGTTTAAATTCTTAAAAATAAATAATGCAACAATGTGTGAGGATCTATGTGCATAACTTCTTGAAAACTAACGATACAACTCTGAGTTCTAACCTGAATGCTTAACTTCTTGAAATCCAAGGAAATAATTCTGTGTGAGAAACTACATTAGTAAATTCTGGAAAACTAACAGCACAACACTCTCTGAGAATTTACACGAGTAACTAATTGAAAATTAATGATACAACATTGTGTGAGAATCTACACGTGTATCTTATTGAAAATTAACGATCAAACCATGTTTTTGAATCTATATTCGTAACGTCTTGAAAATAATGGATACAACACTGTGTGAGAAACTTCAAGTGTAACTACATGAAAACTAATGATTCAACACTGTGTTTGAAAATATATGTGTAACTTATTGAAAATTAAGGATGCAACACCGTGTG
Source organism: Mesocricetus auratus (assembly GCF_017639785.1). Lineage (NCBI taxonomy): Eukaryota > Metazoa > Chordata > Mammalia > Rodentia > Cricetidae > Mesocricetus > Mesocricetus auratus. Next base: position 2,413 of record NW_024431207.1, read on the forward strand.
AGAATCTACACGTGTATCTTTTTGAAAATTAACGATAAAACCTTGTGTTTGAATCTATATTCGTAACTTCTTGAAAATAATGGACACAACACTGTGTGACAAACTTCAAGTGTAACTTCTTGAAAATAATGATACAACACTGTGTGAGAAACTATATGTGCAACTTATTGATAATTAAGGATGCAACACTGTCTGAGAATCTGCACGTGTATCTTATTGAAAAGTGACGTTACAACAATTTGTTTGAATCTATATGTGTAACTTCTTGAAAATGAAGGACAAAACACTATCTGAGTATTTACACATGTAACTTATTGAAAATTTAAGATACAACACTTTGTCAGAATCTAAACATATTTTCTTACTGAAAATTAACGAAACAAAACTGAGAATATATATTTATTTTTTTGTTTTTACCAGATAGTGTTTCTTTGTATTGTTTTTAGGCTTTCAGTCCAGAATGGCATCGAAATCGCAGCGATATGCCTGCCTCTAACTCCCAAGTCCTGGGGTTAAAGGCATGTGCCACCACCTAACAGGTGAGAATCTAATCTTATAACTTGTTGAAAGCTAACGATACAACACTGTGTGAGAAACTATAAGCTTAAGTTCTTGAAAACTAAAGAAACAACACTGTCTGAGAATCTACATGTGTAACTTATTGAAAATTAATCATACAAAACTATCTGAGAATCTACATGTAACGATAAAACACTGTGTTTGAATCTATATTCGTAAACTCTAGAAAATAATCAACAGAACACTGTCTGAGAATCTACACATGTAACTTTTTAAAAACAAACGAAAAACCACTGTATGAGAAACTACATATGTAACTTCTAGAATATTAATGATACAACACTGTGTGAGAAATTTCAAGTTTAACTACTTGAAACCTAATTGTACAACACTGTGTAAGACACTACAAGTGTAACTACTTGAAAACTAATGATATAACACTGTGTGAGAAACTACATGTTTAACTACTTGAAAACAAAGGATGCAACACTATCTGAGAAGCTACACGTGTACCTTATTTAAAAGAAACGATATTGCACTGTGTTTCAATCTATATGCATAACCTCTTAAAAATAAAAAAACACACCATTGTCTGAGAATCAACACGTGTAACTTCTTGAAAACTAATGATACAACACTGTGTGAGAATCTACACGTGTAACTTCTTGAAAATTAACAATACAACACTGTGTGAGAAACTACGTACATATCTTCTTGAAAAACAACGATACAAAACTGTGAATCTACA
>NW_024431208.1:0-2701 GCF_017639785.1 Mesocricetus auratus
ATAAGTGTTTTTCTGAGACAGAGTATGCAGTGGGGAAGGTAGCTGACAGCAGTAATATCATGGTACCATGATTTCTTCCTAGACTTTCACTGCAGTCTTCTGCTTTTGCTTCCTAATGGACAGGATGTCATGTGTGCTACTGTGTCCTGAATATGATGTTATTTCCTTCTTCCCTTTGTTCCTCCATTCCTTCCTTCCTTCTTCTCTCCATGTCCCCCGCCATCTTTCTTCCTTGTGCATTGAACTTAGGCTTCACACTCAGTAGGCAATACTATCACCAAGTGGAATGGCTAACTCATGAACACCAATCCTGAATCGAAGTTTGGGACTCAACGTCATTATTGTATGACATTATTGTGATTTTAAAGCATGGTGTATAATGATGATTCACGTATCCTTAATAACTTTAAATAAGTACAATTATCGGGTTTGATATACACATTTTATTATTTAGGAAGGCAAAATATGTTTACTACCAGTGAGTCTTAAAACAACAGGTCAGTCAGATCGATAAATCTCATTCTATAAAGTGCTTTATTATTTTGCCAGTTGAAATATAAACCCATTTCAGGGGCCAGTTTTTTTCATGACATATGTAGATAAAACTCTCTGTTCTTTCACCAGTCCCTGATCCTGATACATGCTACAGTGAATTCTCTTAATTCTACATCTCTGAATATGATGCTTCCATTATATTTCCTAATTTTATCAAGTATGAATTTCATTTAAGCATTAGCATGTTTCCCTTATGTCCATATATGGGACTCTCCATCACTAGGAAGAACAATCTATCACTTCCTCTACTCTAGGCCATTAGTTATTTCAGTCACTCTAAAACCTAAAAGCATCCAAGTTAGTTTGTCTGCTTATTTCAATACAGATTCCACCTCAACTCCCACCCCTTTTGGATGACCTGGAATGAACTTGGGAAACCTGTATTTCAATTCCAAGCAAGTGATACAGTTACATGGCTTTCTAAAGGAGCACACTTGAGGAAACATGAATTGACGAACCTATTTTGTCTTCACATTATAGTTAACTTTCGTAGCTGAGACCTGATGTACACACCATAGCTTCTTGGATCAACTATTTGTTTTGTCCTCTCTATAGTGAACAACTACTTTTTGCATTTGATTAGTTTTTTTATATTTTAACATTCCTGTTATCAGTTTATAACACAGCTCTCATCATGATATGAATCTTTCTCAACATATCCAACTTATTGCATGTTTTTGATGTCATTTTTCAGTAAACAAAGAAAAATTCTACAACTTTTGGACTTTCCTTTTCTGGTCACCACTCATAGGGTATTGGTATCTTCATTCACCCAGTTCTGGAGTTTTGGGCTTCTCTTTTGTGTTGCATGCCCTATTTGCTTAATTTTATGTCATTATATTGAGAATTTCTTTTAGTTCTCTCCTCATTGCAGATCAAACATTTGGCTGAACAAAACTCTGTATTAGAAATAATTTTCTTCCTAAGAATTTCTTCTGTCTTCTCTCTTGGATCATCTGACACCTTTTGAATTTTGATCTTTTGTGTTCCTTCTTAGAATTTCAAGATTACTGTGTTTTGAATGAAGATGAATCCTATATAGGATCATATATTTTATTCCTTGTTTCTCAGTCAGTAGAACTGTTTGGGAAGGATTAAGAGATTAGGAGGCACGGTCTTGTTGATGTACATGTGGGTTTGTTGGATGAGGTACATTCCTGGGGGTGGGCTTTGAGGTTTCAAAACCAGGCTCTCTGTCTCTCTGTCTCTCTGTCTCTCTCTCTCTCTCTCTCCATCCCCCTCTCCCTCCTCCTTTCTCTTCTCTCTCTCTCCTTTCCTCCCTGCCCCCTCACTCTCTCTTTCCCTCCCTCCCTCATAACTCTCTCTCTCTCTCTCTCTCTCTCTCTCTCTGACTTTCTCTCTCCCCATGCTGCCACTGGATCAGAACTCAAAGCTCTTGACCACTGCTCTAGCACCATGCCAATCTGATTCCTGCCATGAGGATCTAAAACTATAAGCAAGCCCCCAGTTAAATGCTTTCTTTTATAAGAATTGCCTTGGTCATAGCATCTCTTCACAGCAAAAGAATAGTTGTTTTCTTAATGCTTAGTGCTCAAGGATATCGCAGAGATGACACCACTCTCATGTGCTGAGCATGAAGTGGAACTTCCTTAGAAACCCACATCTTACAACTCTGGAAAACTTCTTCATTCATTATCCCATGGCTTGTTTATATTCCATCGTTTTATTAGTCTTCTCTGTGGTTCCATTATTTGTTTGTTGGACTTTCTGAGAAGATTTGTCTTAAGCATATAGTCTCAGCTTCTTGGGGCCTGTGGCAGGAGGATGTGAATAGTGTAGATCACAAAACACCCCTCCTCTCTCTGTGAAAACAAACGGGAACTGTTCAAAGTTCCTCTCATTTGTTAGGCCCCACTCAGATTGCAGATATCATATAAAGGAAAACACATTTATTAAACAGGGGCAATGTTGCATGTCTAAATTTATTTTTCAATTTCATAGCATGGTAAATCCTTCACAAGAAATATGCAGCTATGCACACCAGGCTTCTGTGAAATCAGAGAGAATTAAACATGCTCATGTACAAGATCAGGTGGATTCAGTGGAGTAGATGTGGTGTGCAGAACTGGAGATCAGGGTAGGGGAGGGGGAGAGGTAATTGATGCATATTTTAGCTTCTTATCAG
>NW_024431209.1:0-2022 GCF_017639785.1 Mesocricetus auratus
TTTATTTATTTTTTTGGGTATTTTTTATTTTTATTTTCCAGTTTAAATTTAGATAAGAATCAAGGTTGCTTCACAAGTCAGTTCCAGGTCCCTCTCCCATTCCCTCCCTTCCTCCCGTGCCCTCCCCCCGCCGTTATCCCCTCATTTCTCCAGGGAGGGTGAGGCCATCCATGGGGGTGTCCATAGTGTGTCATTTCATATAGGGCAGGGCCTAGACCCTTTCCCAAGAGTTCAGGGTGAGAGTGCACCTCACATTGTTCTATTGGAGTCCAAGGTCCGTGTGTATACTTGGGATGGGTACTGATCTGCTGCCCAAGGCTCAATAGATTCCCTAGGCCTCTTCACTGACACCCAGATTCAGGGGGTCTTGATCAGTCCCATGCTGGCTTCCCAGGCGAATGCCTGGGATTCAAGAGTTAACCTTTGTCTGGTCAGCTGTTTCTGGGGGTTAAACCAGCCCAGTCTTAATCCCTTTGATCATCAGTCCTCCCTCTCTGTTACTGGCTTTCTTGAGTTCAGCTCAGTACTTAACCAAGGGAGTCTGCCTCTTCTTCGATCAGCCACTAAATAAAGTTTCTGTTTCCCAGACTCTCTGGTCATAGGATTGTAAGCTGGCACTCCCCAGATCTATGTCTAAAATCCATATATGAGAGAGTACATGCCATGTTTCTCTTTTTGTGACTGGGTTACCTCACTCAGGAAGGTTTCTTCTAGTGTCATCCATTTGCCTGCGAATCTCATGATTCCATTATTTTTTTCTGCTGAATAGTACTCCATTGTGTAGATGTACCACATTTTCTCTATCCACTCTTCAGGTGAGGGACATCTAGGTTGCTTCCACGTTCTGGCAATTACAAATAAACTGCTATGAACATATTGGAACAGACATCTTTGTTGTATGAATGGGCATCTTTTGGATATATGCCTAAGAGTGGAGTTGCTGGGTCTTGTGGTAGGTTTATTCCCATTTTTCTGAGGAATCTCCACACTGATTTCCAAAGTGGCTGAACCAGTTGGCACTCCCACCAGCAATGGAGGAGTGTCCCCCTTTCACCACATCCTCTCCAGCATAAATTGTCATTGGTGTTTTTGATTTTAGCCATTCTGACAGGGGTGAGATGGTATCTGAGAGTTGTTTTGATTTGCATTTCCCGGATGGCTAAGGATGTTGTGCACTTTCTCAAGTGGCTCTCAGCCATTTTAGACTCCTCTATTGAAAACTCTCTATTTAGTTCTGCAGCCCACTTTTTAATAGGGTCCTTTGGTGTTTTGGAGACTTGCTTCTTGAGTTCTTTGTAAATTTTGGAGATCAACCCTCTGTCAGATGTGGGATTAGTGAATATTTTTCCCATTCTGTGGGCTGCCTTTTTGTCTTGCTGACTGTGTCCTTTGCCTTACAGAAGCTTCTCAGTTTCAGTAGGTCCCATTTATTAATTGTTGATCTTACTGCCTGTGCTACTGGTGTTATGTTCAGGAAGCTGTCTCCTGTACCAATTCGTTCAAGGGTACCACCCACTTTCTCTTCTAAGAGGTTCAGTGTGGCTGGATTTATGTTGAGGTCTTTGATCCATTTGGACTTAAGTTTTGTGCATGGCGATAGACATGGATCGATCTGCATTCTTCTACATGCCAGACTCCAATTATGCCAGCACCATTTGTTGAAGATGCTTTCTTTATTCCATTGTATATTTTTAGCTTCTTTGTCAAAGATCAGATGTTCGTACGTGTGTGGGTTAATACCCGGGTTTTCAATTCAATTCCATTGGTCTACCTGTCTATTTTTGTTCCAATACCAAGCTGTTTTCAGGACTATAGCTCTATAATAGAGCTTGAGGTCAGGGATGGTGATGCCTCCGGACGTTGCCTTGTTGAACAGGGTTGTTTTGGCTATCCTGGGTCTTTTGTTTTTCCATACAAAATTGATTATTGTTCTTTCGAGGTCTGTGAAGAACTGTGCTGGGATTTTAATGGGGATTGCATTGAATCTGTAGATTCAAACTAACCATATAACACTGTGTGAGA
>NW_024431210.1:0-1533 GCF_017639785.1 Mesocricetus auratus
GTATCATGTCCTCATGTTTTCAGTGCTCTGTGGAGATTAGAGGATGTGAGGAGCCGCCCTCGCTATCGCTATTGCCGTTAGAAGATGGCGCTGACATCTGCTGTCAGTTGGAGTTAACCGTTTAAGCTGTGCCTCTCCCGTGGCGTCATCTGGGGTGATGTGCAAACCACCAATCCCGGCTCTACACGTCTCACTCGGAGCTCCTAGGCTTATATAAGGGGCTGGGTTTCTTAGCTTGGGGTCTCCCTCTAAGAAGCTGATCATCTATCTCTCAAGATGCATTAAAGCTTTACTGCAGAAGGATCCGAGTGTTCTGCGTCGTTCTTGCTGGCGAGACGGTAGCGCGGGACATCTGGTGCCGAAACCCGGGAACTCTTCAACATCGCCGGCGCCGCGGGAGACCCCTCGGAAGACGGGGCGGATTCAGAACTGCAGGGACGTAAGTTCAGAGAGGTATGCTTTATCCTGAACACCCCTTTCTCGACTTTGGCCTTAGTTTGTCATCACCGTGGGACGGGTCAGTGGAGGCTTTGGTGCTAGTCCTGTTTGTCCTTCTCCTTCATCGTGGCTGGTGCTGACAGAACGGTGCTGTCAGTCTGGTGCTGTCAGTCTGGTGCTGTCAGTCTGGTGCTGTCAGTCTGGTGCTGTCAGTCTGGTGCTGTCAGTCTGGTAACGGAGTTGAGCGCCGTTTTTAGATAAGCCGCTAGCGCGATGGGGTTGTCACAGTCAGTGGTTACTGCCCTACAGACTGTGCTAAAACAAAGAGATCTTAAAATTGCACCACGAACACTTCAAAATTTTGTGAAGGAGGTAGATAGAGTGGCACCATGGTATGCTTGTTCCGGGTCCCTCACTGTGGCCTCATGGAACAAGCTAGGTAAAGAACTAGACAGGAAGCATGCAGAAGGAGATCTCCACTTAGGTACCAAAGCCATTTGGAAGCTAGTTAAAAACTGCTTGGAGGATGAGGCCTGTCACCCTGCTATAATAGAAAGTCAGGGAACCTTAGAGGAAGTTCAGGATAGCATGTCAGAAACTGAACGGAGTGAGAGAATGGGAGCTCGCAAAAGGAAAGACATGTCTAAGAAAAAAGGCCCTCCCCAAGAAGTTAAGAAAGGGGGAGAGAGAGAAGGGAGTGATCATTCACCCCCTAACAAATCTAAGAAAAAGAAAAAGCCAGAATCTAGTCTATACCCTACAGTAGAGCTAGAAGCCTTGGAGCTAGATAATTCTGATTCTGACACTCTGTATTCTAGCGAAGAAGGTGGTCTAGAGGAGGAGGTGGCACGGTATGAGGAAGAAAGATATCACCCTGATAGACACCGGCCACTGAAAACAAAAATGAATGTGAGGCCACCACCTATAAATCCGGCGGGCTCACGCCCCTCAGCGCCTCCGCAGTATGAGCTTCGGCTGAATACTGGTACTGACTCCTTTTTACCTTTAGAGGAACGGAGAAAAATACAAGTAGCTTTTCCAGTATTCGAGAATGTGGAAGGCGGAAGAGTACATACCCCTATAGATTACAATCAA